>NW_026068148.1:1877381-1882782 GCF_014885135.2 Alexandromys fortis
GGAATCGAATAGAAGACCCTGACTTTAACTCACAAACCTATGAACACCTGATTTTCGATAAAGGAGCTAAAAGTATACAATGGAAAAAAGAGAGCATCTTCAACACATTGTGCTGGCAAAACTGGATGTCAATCTGTAGAAGAATGAAAGTAATCTTCTTTTTTTAAACAAAGGCTTATCCTATACGATAATACACTCATCAATTTATTTATGTTCAGTCATTTTTAGGAAATTAAAATTCAGACATTTTCATGTTCTAATAGGTTAAGAAGCATTAAAAATGCTAGAAATTGGAGCTGGAGAAATGGCTAAGTGGTCAAGAAAACTTGTTCCTCTTGCGAAGAAGCCAACACCTACACATCATCTTATAGCCTTCATTAACTCCAGTTCCACTGGATATGACACCCTCTTCTGATCTCCACAGACACCAGGCATAATACAGTATACAGAAATACAAGCAAGCAAAACATTCATTCACATAAATAAATCTAAAAATCTGAAATTGTTGTCGTCAGAACACTTCAGTATTTATTAATAATTCAGTAATATACACAGTTGCACTTTTATATTTGAGCTTGTAATTTAATTATACATATCGCTTCCCTTACCTCCCTCTAAATCCTGACTTATACCTTTTTTTACTCTCCTTCAACTTCATGGCCTCCTTAATCATGCTATTATTTCATGTATATATGAGGTTGTAAATTCATATGTATTCCTAAATATAACTCATTGAACGCATTCAATGTTACTTGTATGTATGTTTCAGGACTGACCATTTAGCACTCAGTTTTGTGCTCTTCCCTGGAAAGGACCACTTCTCCTGTTCCCAGCATTCCTCAGTTGCCTGCTGTCCTTTGCTTAGAGTTGAGACCTCATTAGGTTTTCCCTATCCATTTTGTCATGCTCATCGGTATCATCATTGTTCAGCTCACGTCTGGGAAGTCTCGTTGGTGAGACTTTATGAGATGCAACTGGGGGACACAATTTCACAGCAAACTCTCAGATTATGTGGCTTTTACAGTCTTCCCACTTCTTTGGCAACATTCCCCGAGTCTAAGGTGCAAGAATATTTTGCATTTTTAAAATGAGTATATATTCTGAAACACATAATATAAATTATCACATCTTTTCTTAAAATTTAAGTAATTTATTTTACATCTCCATCAGTTTCCCCTTCCTCCTCTCCTCCTACTCTTTCCCTCTACCTTCCCTTTGTTCCCTCCTCAATCCATCCCTCCTCCATTTTCCTTCAGAGAGGGGCAGGCCTCCAATTGACATCAGCAAAGAACTGCATATCAACGCTGCCATAAGATCAAGCACCCCCTCTTGTATTCAGGCTGGACAAGGCAATCCAGCGGCCAGGGACAGCCGCTACTCCCGGTGACAGGAGTCCCACAAAAAGACCAAGCTACACAACTGTCACATATATGCAGAGGGCATAGGTCTGTCCCATGTAGGTTCCCTGGTTGTGTAGACTCTGTGCGTTCCCACGAGCCAGGTTAGACCTTTCTGTGGGTTTTCCTGCACTGTCCTTGATTCCTCTGGCATCTACAATCCCTCCTGCCTCTCCTCAGCAGGACTCCCCAAGCACAACCCAGTTTTTGTCAGTGGGTCTCTGAATCTGCCTTCATCAGTCACTGGATTAAAGTTCTCTGATGAAAACTGATCATCACCAATCTGACCACAAGGGATGGCCAGTTTAGACTTGGCATTCACTACTGCCAGGAGTCTTAACTGGGGCCATTCTTGTAGACACCTGAGAGTTTCCCTTATATCAGGTTTCTACCTGACTCATATAGCCCCCCTTTCCTTTCACCTCTTTCAGTACTCTCCCCCTCAGCCCACCCCCAACACAGTCCCTCAAGTTCAAATGCTCACCCATTCCCATTTTTTCCTCTTCCCAGGGAGGTCCAATCAGTGTTCCTGTCTTGGGCCCTTCTTGTTCCCTAGCCACTCTGGGTCTGTGGATGGTTATTTTTGTAGCATGGTTATCTTTTACTTACAGCTAATATCCACTTATGAGTGAGTACATACCATGTTTGCCTTTCTGAGTATGGGTTACCTCACTCAGAATCTATTTGCCTTCAAATTTCCTGATATCATTATTCTTTTCCTTTAAGAATACCTATGCATAGTTTATTTTCTTTTACATACCAACCATAGCTTCCCCTCCCTTCTCTCCTCCTGTTCCCTCCCCCACCTCCCTTCTACCTTCCTCCCATCCACTCCTCCTCCATCTCCATTCAGATGGGGTAAGGTCTCCTTTGGGAAGATGTCATTGTTTTTAACAGCTGAGTAAAACTCCATTGTATAAATGTACCACATTTTCTTTATCCATTCTTTGGTTGAGGGGCATCTAGGCTGTTTCCAGGTTCTGGCTATTTATATGAACATAGTTAAGCAACTGTAGTTGTGAGGATGGTTGAGCATCCTGTGAGTATATTCTCAAGAGTGCTATTGCTGGGTCTTGAGGTAGAATGATTCACAATTTTCTAAGATATTGATTTCAAAGTGGCTGTACATGTTTTCACTTCCACCAGCAATGGAGGAGCACACCCCTTGCTCCCCATTCTCTCAAGCATAAGCTGTCATTTGTAGATTAGAACATCTTACTAATTGCGCTTATAAATTCTAGCAATGAACATATGAAAACTGAACTTAAAGAAAATAACATTCAGTATTAGTCAAGATATATATCCAGAATAAGTATATGAGATTTGTGCTGGCATGTGCAAGGCACTAATGAATGAAGAAAAAGGAAACCAGCATAATTCCTTACTACATTGTAAACATTATCCTTACACACACAGGCAAATGTGGTGTAATTTTGTAGGCTCAGGGATCTCACAAAAAAAGAAAATTGAATGGAATAATAGGTAAATTAGTGTGAGCTTACACACATTAACAATAATAGTGTAGAATGAATATTTGTGAGCTATTATTTATAGACAATGTATATTGTATAGATTCATGTATATTGTTACAAATTCAAACTATATTTGTTATATTGAATATTCTCCTATTTCTGTTTACAATATTTGCACACCTATACAAAGGTTATTTGTTTTATTGTATGCATGCATGTTTCTACCACTGTTTAAGACATTTTGTATATTGATACAATTTGGGGATATATTTATCATATTATACATTTCTACATTACATTAGAATGAAGATACTTATACATTGTTTATGTTTTGAGGCCATCATCCTCATTTGCTACACAGTTGTTTAAAGATTGTTTAATATTCTGATATGACGTTTTAGTCTTTAAGTTATACAGGTATTAAGTATTACAGGTCAATAGTCACCCATGTTTATCATACTTATAGTTAGACTAATCAGGTTCTTTAGATATATAGAGATTGTATTCTGCATAAATAGGTAATCTTCAACCACTTCAAAGAACTGTAAAATATGGCATTTAAATAACTTAGGGTTCTGTTGACATGAGACATGATTGCTCCTGGCAATACTGATCTATTCCTGAAAGAATGTTGAGCACCAAAGACACTCACTCGGAGTTTAGTTTCTTCTTGGCAAAACTGATCTTTAGCCAAGGAACTGCCCATGCCTCGATAACTAACAAAATGCATGATATCTGGACTGGACAAGCAGGATACAAGAAAAAAGACTGCCAAACCTTGCCAAGACAGGGTAAGATGGTTTTGAAAAGTTTCCTGCCTCTGAAAATGGTCTATCAGTTACTCTAGGCCTTAGCCAAAGTTGTTTTCTCCAATGTTGCAAATGAGACTTTGGATGATTGCCCAGGTAGCCATTTGTCTCTGTCATCTATTTCACGTTTTAGAAGTTGCCTGATTGCACTTCCTGCACCTCAAGTAATATTATCTCCCTTCTCAGGCCTTCAATGGGGTCGAAGACTAGATAGTCGTAGTTACTTTTTTCTTATGACTTATCCAAGCTATTTCTTTCTTTTTTTTTTAAATATAATTTTTTTATTGAAAAAAAAAAAGATTTCTGCCTCCTCCCCGCCTCCCATTTCCCTCCCCGTCTCCCTTTTCCCCCCTCCTCCCTCTCCTCTCCCCCTCCCCCCACTCCTCTCCCCCTCCCTCTCCAGTCTGAGGGGCAGTCAGGGTTCCCTGCCCTGTGGAAAGTCCAAAGTCCTCCCCGCTCCATCTTGGTCTAGGAAGGTGGACATCCAAACTGGCTAGGCTCCCACAAAGCCAGAACATGAAGTAGGATCAAAACCCAGTGGCATTGTCCTTGGCTTCTCAGCAGCCCTCATTGACCGCCATATTCAGAGAGTCCGGTTTTATCCCATGGTTTTTCAGTCGTAGTCCAGCTGGCCTTGGTGAGCTCACAATAGATCAGCCCCACTGTCTCCGTGGGTGGGTGCACCCCTCGTGGTCCTGACTTCTTTGCTCATATTTTCCCTCCTTCTGCTCCTCCTTGGGACACTGGAGCACTGGACTGAGCTCCCAATGTCCCAAGGAGGAGCAGAAGGAGGGAAAATACAAGCTATTTCTAATACAAGATTTAGATTCCTTAGGATAAAATAATTATTGAAACATTTAGCATATGTTCCTTGTTTAATATTATTTATGCTGGTTGTAATTCTAATTTTTATACTTGATATCTGTTCTTTTTTTGGTTTTTCAAGAAAAGGTTTCTCTGATATCTGTTCTTATTGTATATAATTTTGTATTGGGTTTGGAACTCTCTTATTTAAACAAAAGGAGGAGGTAATGGGAAACATCCTTCAGCCAATGACCTTTGAGAGGCTGGACCGGGTTGGGCATGGCCTTGAGTACCAAAAAGCACATGGGTCTCCTGCTTGCTTTCTCTCTCCCTGCTTGTCACACCTGGATGTTGGATTCTGTTCCTGTTCCCCACTGTGATCTTTATTGTTAATAAAGAACCCTTTAATATACCCTATTTGGAACTAGTATAGGATTCTTTTATTCGTGTTCCTCCCCATTTGACACATTCCTCTTCATCTATACTCTATGAAAGAAATCTCTCTTTACAGCTCATGAAAACCATTACAAAAAAAAAAAACACAACTGGACACAATGCAGATATCAACAGATTGTGAAGAGCCTAGCCTCAACAGATATATCTACTCTTGCATCTATTACTTAGTACATCTTGGAAGAGGGGGAAGAAAGATTGCAAGAGCCAGAATACCAGGAAGTCTTTCTTAGAAATGACTACATAAACAAGACCTTAACAGTAGCAATGCCTACAGTCTTGCTAACGTAGTGTAAAATTTTATTGGGACTCACCCCTAGAAAAACAACTAAAGAGAACTAACAGCTTCTGGGAGGAGACTTAGCCTCTCCCAGGGATAAGTCCCATTATTAGTTATTCAATGCAGAGTGACAAGCCTTGAACACATACACACACAAACAACAAAAGTGAGCTCAACAAGATATAT
>NW_026068148.1:1882948-1940260 GCF_014885135.2 Alexandromys fortis
AATGAAGAAAAAGGAATTATCACTTTGAAAATGGAGAGACAAGGAAGGGATTTTAGTGAGGGTAACGGGATATGGGCAGAGAGATAAAGGGAGGGGGAAGATGATATAATTCTATTTCAATTTAAAACATATTTTTAAAAACTAAATAAATGCAGAGGCATACATAATTCATGACTTAGAATACCGAACATAAAATGAATTAAAAATAAAAATTAAAATGAATTAAAGATGCCAGTCCTTCCCAAACTGATAACAAAATGAATTAAAGTTGCCAGTCCTTCCCAAACTGATCTTTAGGTTTCATGAAATTCCTATGCAGGTCCCAGTAAGTGTTTTTGTAACCATAGATAACTTTTTTTTTAGATAACTTTATTTTGAAGTTGATAGTGAAGTGCATGGGACCTTGGTTAGCTACATAATCATTGAAGAAAAAAGTGAGAGGAACTATTTTCTTTATATTAATCCCTCCAGTCCATGTACAAAAATCAAGGCTGGTAGAATAGACACATAGATCAATGATACACACCAAGAAGTCAGAAGTAGTCCTACAGGATGTTTATAATCAATGTTTGGCCAAAGTGTAAAGGCATTCAATAGAGGAAAGATATTGTTATACAAAAAAGATAGCAGAGCAGTTAAGCACCTATAGGCAAAAAAGTGAACCTCAACTTCAAATTTCATGTATGAATCAGTTTGAAATAGATACTAAACTTAAATATCAAACTTGAAACTCTTAAAAATTTCAGAACAAAAATATAGGAGAAAATGCCTGAGATCTAGAATGAGACACATTTATTAACCATTGCTACACAACATACTCCATGAAAGTAGATTTTGAGAAAATCAACAACTTTGGGGTTAGATGGGTGACTTGGTGGGCAAAGCACTCACAAAACAAACAGCAAGTGGCAAGCATGAGGACCAGAGTTCAGATTCCTGGAACCAAGCATCGTGCAGTTTGTAGCAACCCTGTGCAAGTTCAATGCTCAGAAGGTAGAGACAGGAGACTCGGCTGCAAGCTGGCCGGCTAGACTAGATGTGTGGGTGAGCTCTGGATTCAATCAAGAGACCTTCTCTCAATGAACAAGGTAGAGCATGATTAAGGAAAACTCTTCACATCAAGCTCAGAACTCCATGCACATATATTCTCAAGTACACCTCCACACATGTGAGTGCACATACATGAAAACACACATATAAGCATATATATGTATATATTATACACATATACCGCACATACACATCCTTATAAGACACCCATTTTATCTGTAAAAGCCTACGAAAAGAGAATGAAAGACAAGCTAAAGACTAGGAGAAAATATTCACAGAGATAGATATACAAATGTCAAATAAGCACATGACAGGATGATAGATATCATTAGACATTAGAGTCAGCTGTCATGATGCATAACTGTGATTCTAATGCTTTGGAAATTAAAGCAAAAAGATAATAAGTCTGAGGTTAGACTGAACAACAAATGGGGTTAAATCTTAAAGCAACAAAAAGACAAAAATATCATTAGGTATTAGGGAAATACAAATAAAACCAACATTAGATATAAGAACACATCTACTAGAATAAATAAGTAAAAACAATAGCAGCAGGAGAAACACACATAATCTGTATCTCACACACTGTGGCAATGGGCAGATTTTAAAAAAAAAGTAAAGTTGCTCTAAAAAGAATTAGGCAGTTCTTATACAATTATATGTGCAGCTGCCAAACAAACAAGAATTTCACTCGTGGCCATTTATCCTAGAGCAATTTAATGCTCTTTATACGAACATTGTAAAAAAATATTTGTAGCAAATTTTTGTAATAACACAAATTTAAAATCAGCCCTTCAATGAGTGATCACACAGATTTAACCATATTGTAGAATATTGAGCAATTGAATGTTGGTAAGTAGAATAAGTTGAATTTTCTTCTAGTAGATCATCTTAGGGAAAAATTTGCTTCCAAAATATTACATACTGTCTGATCACATGTAATATTCTTCAGTGATAAAATTGTTGACATGAAGAACAGTTTCTTTTTGCCAAAGGTAGGTGTAGGAGGGAAGACAATGGATGTGACTAAAGTAATGACAGAATCACTGTGGTGGTGGCAGCATTCTATATCTTGACTGTGGTGGTTGTGATATGAATCTGCAGATATAAAATTTCATAGAATTGCATACCAGATAAATAACTACCTTTAAAACTGTTGAAACAGGGTAAGGTAAAGGGATGTCAAAATGCCAATTTTGAGCTGTGATGATAACTATAGTAATGCATGATATTTAGTATGAGGGGAAAGTAGATGATTCAAGATTCTTCTGAATAAGTTTTTACAACTGAAAATGAATCAACAATCATATAGAAAACAATAAGTCTAAAATGAGTATGAAATTATTTGTGATCCCATTTCCATTTGCTAAATAAAGAAAATAAAGTGTGTAGATAGCATCAGCTTAAGTTGAAAAGAACTGGTAGAAAGGCTACACTTAAACCAGAGCTAAAACAAGGACCACAGCACTTATACCAATAAAGAATTGCTCAGGGAATTACGGCAGCCACATTTACTGTTGCCAAAAAATGTATAAACAATCTTGAGTGGATTCAATAGAACTAATTAAGTAGAACCAATTGACAATGATAACTTGCTTTAAGCCACTAAGTGTGGGGATATTTTATCAAGCAGTAATCTAGATACTATATCAACCAGCAAGAGTGAGTGGTTTCAGCTAGCTAGATGAGGTTTTAAACCTCGGTGAGTTCATTTATTTCAAATGCTAGGATCCATGACTGTCCTGTTTCTTGAAACCCATTTTCCTGAATACACCTGTAAACATGTTGGACGGGATGATGAGAGCTGGAGCAAACATACAAAGGAAATTGAACAATCAGTTCTAGCCCTTGAAGAACTCTGTTTAGTGATACAAAAAATCAGCATATTAAATGGCACAGAAACAGTTATAAGGCAACAAATCTCCAAGTTCAAGCTAATTTACTACAGCTAAATTGAATGCACGTGGCAATGTATGGCTACAGACATATGGCTACACAATGGAGCTAGACATTTTAAGCCCCCAAGGCAACATCTCAGAAAGGGCATCTCTCTTTTGTTAACAATGAAGTAAACATCTCCAGCAATGTCAGGCCTGGTTGAATGATATTAATGCTTAACTAGGTAGAAACAGAAGGCTTCCTTCCAGGGACAATTATTCTTGTCTCCATTTTCATTTGTTCCTTGCTCCCAATATGTGGATTTTTGTTTGTTTGCTTGCTTGCTTTTGGCTAACCACAATTTCATAGAGCATCAATTTTATTTCCATCTATAGGATGGAGATAATAAAGTGCAGTTAGTTAAGAAACAGGATAGATAAACTATAATTTCATACATGTCATTTACTAGCTGTGTGACTACATCTAGCATCGTTCCACTGCTAGTATCAGTTTCCAGTTCTGTGAATGAAGATGATCTGAATGGCACTGAAGGTCCCCAGCACCTTATAATTGAGGCCACTGATAGTTTAGATGATAAGAAAAATGTGAGTGCTTTAAATAGTAATATTGATGTAGTACATTGAATGCACACTTGAAGCCATAAAGCAGAGCACAGATGTTTAGAATATCAGTATTATTCAGTTCATGGACAAAACACCCTTCATATCTCCTCTAAATTTCGTCGCTCAAAGTACAAATGGGTACTGTCTGTCAAGAATATGCTTCAGCGAGTTTTCGAGGATTCTGACGAATCTTTATAACTGTATCACAGAAACACACATCAGTAGTAGTGTGTCTGTGAGCTCCGGAAACATTCCTCAGCGGTGCTATTGGAATTTTTGAAAATCAAGTCCTTAGACCAATATGAAGTCTTCAGGTCTGCTGAAACAGCTGTGGTGATAGATCACTTCAAGTTGTTTTTCCGCAGGGATTGAGAGTTTGATCTCTTTGTGTCAGAAGCAAGATTTCTTGAGTCCTCAGTCTCCCCCGCCTTACCTCTTATCCTCATCACCCCCTTAAAAACATCAAGCTTTTGTCACTTGACACAGTAAAGCTATGAGAAATGGCTAGAAATGATGTGTCTTAAGGCGTAACTGCTGAGGTCCGTTCAACTTGCACACAGACCTCAGGCTCAGAAACAGACCAGGTGCAGAGACCTCATGAAAGAAGGTGCGGCGCATCTAGGCAGAGGAGCCATGGATAGCCAGAGTTTAGGGTCTTCAGGACATTCATCAGGAGTGGGGAGCTCTTCAGAGCATCCAATGCAGAGGAGGAGGACGGGCTGCAGAAGATGTGCGGTCCCTTTAAGACCCCAACGCTCTACTAGCCAAAGGAGGGGTGTGTGGTGGGGGCGCTGCGTGATGGGAAAGTGCCGGCTGAGCCTCACACTTTCTCCCCGTTTTGTAACTTTCAGGTCTGGGGTGTAGGAATAAAGCCCTTTGCCCGGACCAAGAAGGAGTGCGTGCTAGCAGAGACTGGGCTGCTCGCTGGAGGACTTCCCGCCAGCGCCAGGCTGCCCGGCCAAGTGGGGAGCGGACAGGCGGGCGGGCAGGTGGCCCTGGGCCGCCGCGCCCGAGCCTTGGCTCTGCCCCCTGGAGCCAAGCAAGCCTCTGCTCCCTCGTGGTGCGAGGGCGGTGATGTTTTTCCTCCCACCCACTTCTAAGTTCCCCCTCCCCCCTCGCGCGCTCTCAAGCTCTCGCCACAACCTGCGAGCCCCAGACCTCGGAGGAGCGCCCCAGGGAACTCAGAGCGTGTGCAAGCGTGGCAGACGGAGGAGGCCAGTGCCCAGGTCAGTAAGCAGTGCCCTGCCGCCTTTCACCCCACCCCTGCCTTGCTTTCCAACCTTTTCACAGGTGGGGTGCATTCTGTTGGCTGGAACTATCCCTAGTCGTTCCCACAGGGCACCTTGAACTCTGTGACTTGCCATCCCAACCAGTTCTATGGTCTTACTGATGGAATAAAGGTAGAACCCTAGATACCCCATGAGACACACTCGGGACTGGGGATTTGAACCTGCAACTTGCTGCTCTCTGTTTGGCCCGAATTTCTCCTTGCTCTGGTACTTCTTAGACTTCCAAAGGCAGTACAGGCACTCTGTGCCAAGCTACCTACAGGGTCTATACTTTGCTTTATGACTACATGTGTGCAGGAAATAGGGTATTGCTCCTTTAGTGAAGTGCTGTGGACTGATTCACAGTAAGTTAAAGAAACAGGGTGGGTGAAGGAGAAGCTCACATCTTTTCTGGGCATCCTACACACACACACACACACACACACACACCGTTTTTGTTTGTTTGTTTGTTTGTTTTTTGTTTTTTTTTTTCTCCAGACCCAGACCTCTGGGATCAGAGTTTGAGACACTAGGCTCAGGAAACAAAATAGAATTGCTTGATATCAGGGCCTGGAAAGCCTACCTTCCAGCCCTGCCACTAACTCAACCCTGATTTCCTTCTCTCTCTCTCTGCAGCCCCCTGAGTTTGAAGGTTTAATTGTATGGAATAAAATGCAATTCTAGATTGGAAGGCGTTTTATAAGCCAAAACCCAAGGCGTTCTTAGTCATAAGCAGCGATGAAAAGAGATACCTTGGACTCACACTCTCATCTCTCTTGGGTAACCCAGCAGAAGTTAACTGAGCTTCTGTTGTTGGGTGGTAGTGTGACCAGAGGATTTCAGCAGATGGACAAGGTTGAGAGTCTCCAGTGTCTTTCTTATTGCTTGTCAGAAAGAACATTGCTACCCAAGGGGATACCCCTCAGATGATATTGACTGAAATTACAAGGTCGGTCAAGCTTCGCCCTGAGCGTTAGACACTGTCAGGTGTGAGGAGCTGCCTGACAACTATGTATTGGTTGACTTTTCTTTAGGGATGTCTCTGAGTCTGTTCTGCTCAGGAGATCTGTTTTGGGAGTGGACCCAGATGGTCTTGCAGTTACAGCTGAGCACGGAGCAATTGGTCTCTTTGCTCGAAGCAGATGACAGTGTGAACCCCCGTTTCCTAGAGGCACCTCAATAGATGCAGTTCCCTGGGTGTCTGACACATTTCTCCATCTATTGGAAAGCCCACACAATCCCCCCACCCCATCCTTGCCGCCAGGGTTGTTTGCAGGATTTTGCTTTCTTTGTTCCTTTCTTCTTGGGTCCTGGATCTTCCATCCCCACCCTAACCCGGCAGTGGTTACAACTCTAAGTAACCTGTCAAAGAACCATTGCAAGTTCAATAGCACAGAAGTCTGCGTGAAGCAGAGAGTTAACGCAGAAATAACTCCAGTTAACTGGGTCAAAGTATAATTTGAAAAATTAGGGACATTTTGGCTCTTTGCAGGAATAAGAATCCAGTGATTCCTGAGTGATGCTTATGTTTCTTGCTGTAGTCCCAACAAATGTCTCCTACAATCCCTGCTCCCAAATTGAAAGGTAAAGGAATAAAAAGAAATAGAATAAGTGAAGAGCCCTGGAGAGGGAACCCTTCTCAGTTCATATTTCTGCACAAAATACAAAGGCAAGACTTCAGGATCTTGTGAATCCTAAGTGAATATTTATAAAACGATTCCTTTTCTGATGTGCTCCATCACCTCCTGGGAGGCCACATAGATGACAGGAATGCCAAAAGAGATTAATTGCTCTCTACTCACCAACTTTCCTGTTTGCTCATAACATTAGTTGAGACCCAAAAAAAGCAAAAATTCTAAGGGCCATTTTCTTGCCAACTTGAGTTATGAAGCAATGCTACTGTTCACCAAATCGCCCAACCATTGTACAAGAAAAACAACCCCGTTGATTCTTGCATGGGGAGACTCAAAAGCCATGGTTTCAGAAGTACCTCCTGAGAGCCATATATGATTGTGATAAATTAGATTTCAACAGTTAAAACAGTTAAAAATCTTTGTCTTTTGGAGGCTTGGAGGTCCAGGAAGAACTCTGTTGAGGTGGGTGGCTGTGTAAAAGTGTTAATAAAAATGCTTTGTTTCAGAGGGATCTAGTAACCCTCAACATGATGTTCTGAATGACTGAAAGTGGATTGGAAATATACAGAACAGACGAAAGCATTAAAACTGAGGCTTCAGCAAGGCTGGGAATGTGCTCGAGGAAAATTTGAACCTTTCATAATATACTAAGAAAGCTGAGAAAGAAAGTAGACAAATAATTCTCTAGGATCAGTTTGTTCTCAGGTGTGCATGTATTCGTAATCTGCATTTTTTTTTTTTTTTACAAACTATCCCTGTGTAGCCCTACTGGCCTTGAACTTGGAGTGATCCTTGTGCCTACTGGGAATGTAAGCATGCACCACGAGGCTGGGCTGGGCCGAAACAATGGATTTTTTTAATGATCATGACAATTTCATAGCATTAAAGTAAAAGCTGTGACATCCACTTTAGAGCCCAAAGAGATTCAGTTCTCTAAAATGAACATCTACATTGGATTCTCTGAAAACACCACAGTGTTTAAGTTCCTACTTAGGATTAACCACTGATTGAATGCAATGCTTCTAGAAGATTTAAATATTTTCCAATCGCTTGTTGGAAGAATTTTGTAAACTCTAAAGTCTAAGAAACTAGTCGTGACAGGATGTGAGCAAATTTCTGTGTTTTAAGTCTTCAAAAGCTGAAGATTTCAGTCCTTCCCACCAATGCCTATTTTTAAAGAATTGTGGTTGTTTTAACAGCCTCTTGCATGGTGGGACAAATTGAATGAATCATTGTTGAAATTTGCTTATTTTCTTTTAAAATTACCCATTTTACATTTCCTTTCACAATGGACTTCATGGAAAGGAATATGTCTGCACTATTCTAAGCAATGAAACTTCTCAGATGTTGGATTGCATCTACCTTTTCCAACGTAAGCACTCATAGTGAAGATTCTTTTAGATCTCCTAGAAGATACAAGAGAAACAGTGATCAAGGAAGGACCCTTAAAGTGTTAATGATAACATTAGTCTGAAGCTAACTAAGACTAGTAAGCTTGCATTTCAGAAATCATTGCAGGCGAATGCTCGCTACTTGAACATTGTTTGCTGAAACTGCCCTTTTATAAGCTTTCGTTTCACAATTCTCTCTCTCTACCCACCAACAATAAAATGTCCTGAGAAATCGATTTTAATTTCTTTAGAAAAGATTTCAGATTTTCTTTTTCTATGACTTGCTTGTAAGGATTTAGCCTCAGTGTTGGACAGGAATATGTACTCATCTCATGTGAATTTCCTTCCATAATCTTACAAGACAGAAGAGGCAAGTCCTTTGTCTTCTGCAAACAATGCCTGCACTCCGGTACATTCTACAACATTTTTTTTTTCTAGTAAGTTAGAAACCTAAGTATCACTCATGCCATCAATTCAAAGGGATCTATTTTTATTACTTCTTTCTGCTTTCTTCTCAACAGGTTTAGTCCATCACTCCTCGGAGTCTCTGAATTGCATTTTGCAGTAGTTCAAAGAAGAAAAAAGTGGAAAATGGGAGGCTTGAAATATATAGTCTCCTTGTTTTTGTTTTTTATTTTCCTAGAAGGAAGCAAAACAGAGCAAGTAAAACGTAAGTGTCTTGCATTTAAAACATATCTCAAATTCATCACATCACTTTGAACCCGTGCTCATAATCTGTGGGGATTATAACTAGCTCAAATGTGGCCATGGTGCTATTCTAGGAGAAAAAAGTAACTGTTACTGATTTATGCACGAATTGATAAAATAATGAGAGCTTTGAATCAGGCCAACTAAACTTGAGGCTGTTTTTCTGATTATCATATAGTTTTCATCTCAAAGAACACATGACACATTTTCACTTTCCTGTTCTCAACTGTACAAATATTCCATTTTACGTAACTCTAAAAATATCTGACAGATGATCTGGATTTTTTCCCGTTTTCTAACTCTTTAGTGAAAGTTTTAGTTTATGGAAAAGAGTAAAACAAAAACAAAACAAAACAAAAAAGCAAAGAAAGGCAGGCCTTGTATATCCCTAATACTGAAAATCAATGTAAAAACTGGGTTCAAACCCAGTGATGAAATTTAGCTTCCAAGAACTGTTAGGAAATTAGAAGTCATTTATTGAAAGGAATGTCCACACAAACCCAAGGAATAGTTCTAGAAAATCAGCGATGCATATGAGCTAACACGTTAGAGGAAACAGAGGTGGCAAGAGCGCTCTCTCTCTCTCTCTCTCTCTCTGTGTGTGTGTGTGTGTGTGTGTGTGTGTGTACGTGTGTGTGTGTGTGAGAGAGAGAGAGAGAGAGAGAGGGAGGGAGGGAGGGAGGGAGGGAGGGAGAGAGAGAGAGAGAGAGAGAGAGAGGTGTAATTACCTCCCCAACACACACATACTTGCTGTCACCGACTTATCTGTTCTTATTACAAGCTCTCTGCTGCATTTGAACAATGTACACCTCAACTTCTTGTGACCACTTAGAGCCACTTCTGAGGTATATGCTAACTCTAAATTTGAGGGGGAAAATGAGCTTTGATTCCTTTTTAGAGCTACATAGAAAAAAGAAGGAAGAAGAAGGACAAAGTGGAATTGGTCCAATGGGGGCATATTCTGTTCTCCACTGAACTTATTCATGAGAAAGAACTGCAAATGTTCTTGGTAGGAGCTGTAGCAGCATCTGAATCACATCACTTAAACATTTATCTCTTCTATATGTAAAACTAAATATGGCAGGCAGAAAGCTTGTTCGCGTGGAGGGCAGAACCAAGCCTCAATTATCATTAAGAGCGTTTCTGGCCCGCAATGATTTTTACAGCCAGCACTCTTCTTCCTAGGAGAAAAAGTGCATTTGATAAGCAACTTAAACATCAGTGATCTGTAGTGCTATCTAGCACGACTGAGGCATAAATGGAAGACAATTCAGGGGCAGGCTGTGAAAGGAAACTTGAATCAGCCTCTCCCCTTGTACTTCTCATATTACTCACTTTCCCGGCCATCACAGAGTAGTCCCTATCAGCGTAATTTCCTCTTATTTAAGTGCATGTGATAGAAATGTCTGTTCCTTCTTAAATCCGTTCACAATCAGTGGGGAATAAAAATTCCTGGCCTCTTAGAAAGACACTTCCCTTATAGCCTGTGTTGCTGTTGGCCTCATGGGGGATATTGTAACTCTCAATAGACCATCTCTTCTTGGAGGTCTTCCATACTTACAAAGTATTGAGGAATATTATCCATAAAACTTGGAGCTTTGTTGACAAAGCAAAGAAAGAAGATTTATGAGCCTGAACCGATACTCTCTAATGTTTCCTTGTGTCTATTTGTTCCCAAGCCTTTTAATATTTGGTTGGTGTCACAGTAATTATGTAAAGGCACTGGTTTTGATCTAATATTTCAGATTGTAGTTAGATGGTAAGGCCACCATAGTGGTTATTCTTTACTGTCATTTCACCTGGCTGGACCCAAATCAAAATACGCGAAGATTACTAAAAGAGGAAATCTTGTAGTGTATGCTTCATGTATGATTCACACATGTGAGTGTTCATGCACAGACATTTATATTGATACTCTAACAACAAGTTAGGAACAGTGGAAATAACAATTAAATGGAAAATGTTCCATAAATGATCCAATTACTGTATTACAAATTCATCTCTGTGAAAAATTGGTAGCCCTATAATTTTTTTTCTTAAATTATACCTCAGAAAGATAAGTATGCTATCCATCCAGGTCATGTCAAAACATTTCTTAACAACAATGTCTTATCTTTTTAATGCCTAGATGTCAAAACATTTCTTAACAACGTCTTATCTTTTTAATGCCTACGTCATTTTCAACTGCAATTATGTTCCATTGTTTAACTAACCAGCCTCCTACTTGTGGTGTATATGTTGCTTTTAGTTTTTGACATTACAAATTAAGGGTATTAGTGAAACCCTTCAGATGCTAATGGATGTAATTGTGAAGAATTTTTAGTTAAAGGGTATTTTCAGTTTTATCTGGATAACTGCTGTCAAATTGCTCTTCATTAAGTTGCTGCTACCTATGGGTGAATGTTCATTATAATTCTTTTACCAAAGTGTTATTAATCTTTATATTGGAGGATCATCTCAATTCTATTTCATTTTGCCTTGATATTTTCCTATTCCTATGTGATCTTTTCAATAACATTTTGGATTAATTAAACTTCTTAATTACGTGTTTCTTTTGAGCTTATTTATGTCTAAAATAATATTTTGTCATTTCAAATAGTGCTTGTGCAAGTTGTATTTGTATATGAATTTTAAAATTCTGCATCGTCAGAGCTGTATTCCTTTCCTCTGTGGCTACTGAATTTCCTGGAAGATCTCTCCCACCATATATTATTGCATTTTCTTTTGGAGTTTATCCATATTTCTCCATTCCATGTGAAATTTAGACTCATTTATGGGATGCAATAGAGAATTACTTTTTAAGCCTCTGGATGGTAGATCTGTAAGAACTGTTTATGATCATTTTATATTAACTATTCCAGAATTTCTACGAGTGGAAATTACTGTATTTTTAAAGGGGAAAAAGTTCTTCAAGGTAAAGAGACATATTTTACATTTTACTGTCTAGTACAGAAAGGAAGGCATAAGAGTACATGAAAAGGGCGATTATTTTTAAATTTTATAGAGCGGAGAAAATGTCCAAATATAGAAGTGTTAAGCTTTTCATCTGCTCATACTGTCTGTCTTTTTACTCGAGGAAGCCTCAGTTTTTGATTTTTCAGGTGCTGGTTAGAATAGAATCTTTTAAGTTCAGGAGCTTGTTTGCTCTCCTTTCTGGAACAGCCAGGGTGGGATGCATGTGAGGTACCCTGATGGTCCGAGATCTTCCTGCAATTGCTGTGGCAACACAAAGGATTTTAGGAAAAAATGCTTTGTATGCAGAAAACACTTCTCACAAGGCGTGCTGAAGGCTTGTGTTGCCACTTGCTGCTAGCTAATTAGCCAAAGTTATCGTCGCTTTCACAAGCAGGAAGACAGGCTAAGGACACCAGAAAATACTGATAGTGCACTGGAATGGCTAAATGAGCCATTTGTTGCTTATGCAAAAGTTTGCTACTGTCCAGCATCAGCAAAGTTTGAGGTCTTTAGCCAGGAACAGATCTTTGTATAACTCCATTATGCTCTGTTGTTAAAGTTGTAGTCAATGAGGCCAGAAAGCTCTTTTGAAGTTCAAAGGAGCGTAACATTCACAGCATAATATTCATGCAAATATGGGACAAATGGGCTGACAAGTTTGCCCCCTTTGGCAGCTCTAACTAAGGTAATGAAGTATTGATCAAAGTGAACTTGAAGAACTGAGTTGTGAAGAATATTTTATTATATGTTTCTAATGAAGCAGACTAGTCTGGCAGAATCTCTGGAGACAAGAATGTGGCACATGGATCCATTCCTGCCCTGTAAAAGTAAACTGGATCTCTGAGAGACTAGATTCTCACTCATTTCTCTCCTCCAAACTAAAGCCTACAAACATTTATGCTTGGATTAAGTAAAATGGGACTTTAGAATTCTCAGGAAAGGAAAAGCAAGCCACCAGCATAGAAAGAGAAGGAAGAGGATTAGCAAGTTGGACACAGGCAATTTGTGGCCTTGCAGGCATCTGCTGTATCTCTGGTGAAAGCCAGAAATAGAAGCACAAGTTTTCTAGGATCGCCCCAGCATTTCACGTGATTATTAGCAATTAAGAAGAAGCAATAAAGGGAGTGATACCTATCAAAGTTTGTGTAGATGAAAGAGGAAGAAGAAAGGGGACCATAAAATCAGGTACGTTTTATCAGGCATGGTACATGTGCCTGTAATTTCTGCACTAGAAAGACTGAGTTTAAGTGAGTTACAGCCAGCCTGGGCTGATATAGTGAGCACTTTCTTCTTTTAATTTTATTTTAAAATTTATTTATTTTACATGCCAGCCACAGTTTCTGCTCCCTCCTCTCCTCTCATTCCATTCCCCCACCTCCTTTTTACCCCACCCCATCCATTGGTCAGAAAGGATAAGGCCTCCCCTGGGAAGTCAACAAAGCCTGGGTATCAAGTTGAAGCAGGATCAAGCTCCTCCCCCTGCATTAAGACTGAGCATGGCATCCCACCATAGGGAGTGGGTTCCAAAAAACTAGCTCATGTGCCAGGGACAGGTCTTGGTCCCACTTACACAGGCCCCACAAACACACCAAGCCACACAACTGTCACCCGCATGCAAAGAGCCTGTCAGTCAGGTACCCTCTCTGCTATTGCTAGGAGTCTTAGTTGGGGGTCATCCTTGTGAATTCCTCGGAGTTCCACTGGCACCATGTTTCTCCCTAAACCCCTCATGATCCCCTCTATCAAGATATCTCTTTCATTGTTCTCCCTCTCCATACCACCCCCAACCCTTCCAACCTGAGCCCTCATGTTCCCATCCCCCATGCACTGCTCTTTACCCCACCCCAACTCTCAGCTTATTCAGGAGATAGGAGCCTTGTCTTAATCCCCAGACAGCTTAATGTTTTTTAAAGTAAATTTTGGATTTTTTTTATGATATGGGAGCATGGTGACTTTGAGATTAGCCTAGACTCAACCTGTTGATTTACAGCTATCTTCTTGGGGAATGGTACCATCTAGATCATCAATTTTCCTATCACTGCAATGGAAGAAAGAATAATCCCCATTGGATTGCCCCCCCCCCCTTGCTGTGATAAAATACCTGGCAGAAGAAGCAAGGTTAGGGAAGGAAGCCTTTCTCTGACTCAAGAGTATGGTCCATCGCCACAAGGTGGACAGGGCAGCAGGGATGCGAGGCAACTGGTCACACGGAGTCTGTGCTCAGGAAGCAGAGAGGGACCAATGCTGCTACTCAGCACCCTTTCTCCTGTTCGCTCAGATGGGGACTGGAGCCCGTGGGATGGTGCTGCCCTCAGTTAGGAGAGTTCTTCTCACACTGGTTAAACTCATCAATAAGCCCATCACAGGGATTCCAGAGATTTGTTTTCAGAGTATTTCTAAACCCCATCAAGTTGATGGTCAAGATCAGCCATCAGAGTCAGCAGAATCGTTTCCATATTGTCTGGGATAAGATTAACTTTAAATAAATAATAGCCGTTATAGAAGCATTTTTAAAAAGCCAAATTACGTGGTCCACTAAATCTTGAGATGAAAAATAGAAACAAAATGGCACCAACTGACTTGATGCAAAGACAGGTTGCTGTGAATGCCAGCCAGAGTCAGAACTAAAGCCCAGATCTCCAAAGACAATATTCTCTTCCCTATACCAATATGCCTCTGGAAATTCTTTGAATAAGCCAGTTCATTTTCTTGAAATTAAGCCCAGCTTTTTACATGTGGCAGCAACTTAATATATGAGTGATGATCTAAGTGAATGAATAAAGGCCTTTGTAACTATGTTTCCTTAAGAGAGGCATGTACCTTTTGGGACTTGAACCAAAGGCTGAGGATAGAATTCAGAGGTAAAGTGAGCACCCAGCACATACAAGGCTCTGAGTTCATCTCCAATACCACTACAGCAATAATAACAACAAAGACTGAGGCCGGGGCTGGAGACTCACACGATGAGGAAGACTGTTGGCTGAACAAGAATGATGCCTTGAGTTTGAATCCTTAGTAACTCATGTAAAAACCCAGGTGTGGTCATGTGTGTCTGTAACCACAGCAATGTGTGGACAAAGTAGTAGTCTGTGACTTGAGAGCTGTCAACCTAACTCCACATTCACTGAAAGACTGTGTCTCAAAAGAATATATCAGAGAGTTATAGAACAAGACTCCCAGTGTCTTCCTCTGGCCTCCATGATCTAGGCATGCCTGTGCACACATACATGCGCACACTTGTTGGAGGAGGCCAGATTTCCCATTACACACATTTGTATCACATGTGTATACCACACACATATGCCATATATATTCATACACACATAAAGATATAGACACAAATAAAAATAAAATTTCAATCCTCAAAAGGCAGGGTCAGATGAAAATTATTCAGAAACCTAAATAAGCCAAATGAAAATTCTAAGAAAGATTAAAAGTATGTTCCTGGGTAGAATTCTTACATTCTGGACAGAGAACAAAACATGAGAGTAGGTTCTGTGGGGATGAGGCAAGAGAAACTATGACTTTGGTTTTGTGTATTTTATTTTGCACAAACCACCTGGACTTTTAATCATATCACAAAGTCACTCTGAAGAGAATTTTATTCATTTAAGATTTATAGCTTGACTACTTCCAAAAATATTGAATATGTTTAGAGATGAAAGACGACATAGAAGAACGTAATGATTTTTAAAGATGAAATGAAATCTAGGCCATGTAAAGAAGAACGAGTAGATACAGTTAGCATGTCGTTAGGTAGATTGGAGCATCCTTTTTCGAAATTTGGCTTGCACCTTCTCAGTAAAAAAAAAGAGAGCAACTTCAGGTTTGTTGAAAAGTAACAGTAACATCTAGAGTAATCTTGTCTCCCATCTACTTAAGCTGTATTGATCATGAGATGTCCAAATAAAGCATATTTGGTGTGGTACAAGGAGAACAGATGTAAGCCATGCCACATAATATAAAGAAGAATTCTTTGTTTGCTTTTTTGTTGGGGGGGGGGGAGTGGGATTTGAGACAGGCTTTCTCTGTAGCTTTGGGGCCTGTCCTGGAACTAGCTCTTGTAGACCAGGCTGGCTTCAAACTTACAGAGATCTGCCTGCCTCTGCCTCCCGAGTGCTGGTATTAAAGGTGTACACCACCACCACCTGGCTAGTATTTCTTTATTATCCATCTGTCCTAGTATTGGCTTCATTGCTGTGAAGAGACATTATGATCATGGCAACTCTTATAAGGGAAACATTTAATTGAGATGGCTTGCTTATAGCTACAGAGGTACAGTTCCTTCTCATCACAGCGAGGAGCATGGCAGTGTGTAGGTAGATGTGGTGCTGGAGCTGAGAATGCTACAATTTACGGGCAACAGGAAGTCAATTGATTGTTACACTGAGAGAAGCTTGAGCAAAAAAGGCCTAAAAGCCATCCCCAATGGTGACACACCTACTTCAGCAAGGCCACACCTCCTAATAGTACCACTCCCTTTGTAGGCCATTTTCTTTCAAACCACCACACAATCTGTAAAGGAATATGGCAGAAATTAAGTAATAATGAAATAACTATCTTTCAGAAATGATGACACAATGTGGTCCATCTATTTTATTTAACATTTAGTAACATTAGTTAATTGACTATTAGACTAATAACAACTGTAGATATTGAAAGAAACTTTACATTAGCATGGTTGTTTTTCTAGCATAGATGCTCACTGATAAAGATTCAGAAAATATATAAACATGTGAGAAAAATAATCATAATCTTAAAATCTGTAGATAATCATAGATAATAATGATTGTTATAGCTACTTATAGAGTCCTTTTTTTCTAAGCTCAAAATACATATATATTAAATAAAAGACTTTAAACCAATTTGAATCGGTGTTTCTTATGTCGATTCACAGTTGTAATCTCTAAAATGTACTAACACTGAACATATATTCTCATGCTGTCCAAGAGAAAAAGTTGGTTCTATTAAGAAATGTTCAAGAGCCCAACTTGTATTCTTGATCAAACAGAAAATATTCCTAGTCAAACAGAAGGTCTCCTTTAGCTAAAACTTGTGAAGCTGAGGCGCTGATAGGAAGGACTCTTTTTTAAAACAAGAACTTGGATTTTTGCCCACAGTCCTACGCCATATGACATGGAACAGATTTTTTAGACAGAAAAAATTTCAGGTGAGGTTTCACCAGCCAAGTAGCCTTTCTGTAAAAGGATCTCCCGGTGGCCTCTAGAAAGACTAATGAGAATACCATCCACTCTCAGTTATCCATGCTAATAAGAGATAGAAGGACACGATGAATTGAAATTTCATGGCATATCGCCAGTCCTCATCTTAGCCAATGGTGTTAACTTCCTCCTGTGTTAACCACCTTTGAACTATAGACTCTTTTATCCCCATTGTGTCTGAGTTCCTACTAGTAGAAAACTGAAGTAGCCACAAAGCAAATAAAGAAGGGGACATGATATGTGTACGGTACCTCTCATGGGTATGGTGTTTTATTTTTGTTTAGTTGTTTTTTTCTCTCTCTCTCTCTCTCTCTCTCTCTCTCTCTCTCTCTCTCTCTCTCTCTCTCTCTGTGTGTGTGTGTGTGTGTGTGTGTGTGTATGTATGTAAAATTGAATTATTTTAGGGCATATGACCCAGTAAATATGATTGAAATGGATGAAGGAATAAGTCATAACAGAAGAATGAGCAATTTGACTTCTTAGATTTCCTTTTTCACTGTTTTTTTTTTTCCACAACTGGAGACGAGGTTCATTTGAAGTTCTGAGGGAAAGGGACAGAATCTTCAACTCTAAAACCTCATGCTAGGGAAATAAACAAATTATGTAGCTACTGTACATTGTGATTCAAGTTTGATAAATGGGCAGGGGGAAAGTACTTATGTGTTTCTTTTCCCCCTCAGTATTCTAGAAGCTTTTAAAAGAAATTAATAATTAAAAAGGAATTTGTTTACTTGGTCTGTCTACTTCAGATAACTCATAGCAAAGATTCATTTTTCCCTTTCCACTGACTGTATGTGTCATAGTAGAATAAATATTATTGTAATACTGACATAGTGATGTGTCTACAGTAAGAGCTGTTATCAAAAACAGTTCATGGGAATGTCTTCTTGGCTTTGGACTAGTGATAGAGTTCTTGACCCTTTGACCTACTCTGGGGAGAGGGGCAGAGCACTGATGGCACAGATGTGCGTTTCTGTGGCTATTTACGTTTTGTATTGTTCCTGTTAACAGGGGCTACCAAAGTAGCAGGAATTTCCACTTCTAATTAAGGCCAGCTGAGCTATTGGAAAACTAGCTATAAGGATGCTGGTTGAAGGTCCATTTCACTTCTTAGTTGGATTCCTTTGGGACTCTCAGATACCAGCAGTTAGTAGTAAGTCATTCCTTCTGCATTTGATCTCTCTCGGATATTGACAATGGGTTGCTGACTTTTCTTCTTCATCTTTCCTAGAGATTAGTGTAGCATCCATGTTTCAACAAAATCAGCTCATTTGTGCTGGCTGGCATTTTAGGTGTAGTTGAATATAAATTGTAGCTCATTAAATTCTTTCCTGAGTGGTGTCAAAAGTTTTTGAAGTCCAAACTCATAAGCATATGTTGAAGATGGATTTATCCTAGTTTTTGAAAAGTGATAATGTTCAGTGTTCTCTTGGAGAAACGTTTATGATTATGAAAACCACTCCATTTTGAGCAACGTTAAAATATTACTTAATGACTCATGTTTAATTTTATTAAATGCTTGAAAAAATCACTATCAGTAATTGCCAGAGGATCATGTAAAAGCAACAATATTACTATTTAGCTCCTTGCCTTTCCCTGATCCCTTTCTTTTTCTTCATTAAGGATTTCTTGGGCATAATTAGCTAAATATCATATCATTGACATAAGACCAATGTATGTGATATAAGGCCATTGTATTTGCATTAAAATTGGTTTTCTATCAGCAGTAGTGTTTTGAGTAAGGTTTTTGCAGTCTCTGATAGTATAATTTGGAAGACAGTGGGATAGTAATGTGGCTTCAATAAGTTGTTAGCGTATAGGGGAAAGATTTGTAGGTTTACAAGGAAGGAAAGGGTATTTTAACTTCGAGTAACTTTTTGTCTTCCGAACAATATTGCCTTTGCTCAAGAGAGCAACTCTAAATTTTACGTTTTGTCACTGATACAGATCCAGAAGTTCAAGTTAAGCATTGTCCATCTAATGATTTGGAATGTTACTTCTTTCATTTATTTCTTTCATTTGTGTGAGACTGGAAGTCAGAGTCAAACTTGCAGAAGCCTCTGTGCGTCTTCCAACATGGGGGTCAGTGGGCTTGATCTCTTGTCCTTAGACTTGGCAGCATGTGCCTTTGCTCACAGAGCCAGCCCACTGACCCATTATGAATATAAGTCTTAGAATGTGTAAAGGCATTTGAAACTCATGTTTAGGTAGGTTGTTTGATTTTAGTGATTTTCAAAAATCTTTCAAAAGTCTAAATCTTCCATTATCCCATTTGTTCACTAAATCACACAGAGATAAACCATCCAAACATGCAGATCACAGCTGATAGCAAAAATTCATCCAACTTAGTATTTTAAATGGGTAGATCTAATAGCAACCATGGAGTGAACTAATCTATGCAAGAGTAGAATAAAATAGTATGCACAGTCTATTTTTATGTACAGTATGGATTTACACTCAAAGTGGATTGTAAGTTCCTTCAATTCAAGTATAGTAGCCCTAGATACATATGACTATGCCAAACTAACTATTCTACTTGAAGGAGTTGTGTTTGTGAGTTTGTATTCAAGTATACCAGTTGTTTCTAAAACACTGATATAAGTTTTATATGTAGAATGCAAATCGCGTGACTATTTTTCAGAGTGAATATAAATTTATTAACAAAATATACACTTTCTTGTCACTAACAAGAGGGTAGGGAAAGATGCCTCATATAGACATTGGTCTTGGGAAATTCATGATCATTGCTCAATAGCTAAAGATTTTGGGATTGCTGAGATATTTCTAAATTCTATCTGTATAATGAAGCTGTGTTTCTAGACTTGCCTGAAAACCACATATGTTCTGTGTAAAAACTATTTTCTTAGTTTCCTATGTTCTTTCAGTGCTAACATGGTCCTGAATATCCATTCTAACTCAGAAAAAATAGCTTAATGTGAATTGTTAAGGAGAATGACAATACTGTAAAATTTGAAACAAAAATTATTAATGAAAATGAATACATATGAAGCCTTACTGATAATTTAAAAAGTACTGGTTTTATTATTCCCTATAGAATTTCTGATGTTTAAAGGAACTAAAATATTCATTACAGGTCTTTCTCACCCTCTGATAATGGGAGCATAGGTTAGTATAGCTTTTCTGGGAGAATGTTTGACAATATAGATCAAGAATTTAAGAATATGCACAACTTTTGACCCAAGAAATCTACTTCTGAGAATTTGTATTAAGAAAACAGCCAGTGTAGGAATGCTTGCCATAAGACTTTTAAAAATAGAAATGTCAACAGTATAATTGGCCAAATAGATAATTGTCTAATGCTAAGGTTAAACTATATATTGATATAGATAGAATAGTGTACCTAGATGCAGAGTATGGAGACTATTTAATGTAATAGCCATATTCTCATCATGGCATGTCATTTTGTAACAGAAATTGTACATACATGAGGTTTGGATAAAAAGTTAGTAGTTTCTAGTTTCTTGCCTAATATGCAAAGGGCTCCAAAGTTTTCAATTCTATTATGTCAGAAAGTACCTAAATGAATTAAAGATTAATGATTCCTCTTAGATTCAGTAAGAAGGGAGCTGGAATGAAAGTATATAGATTGGAATGGAGGAAAGAAAACCACGTGACTTTGCATGCATAAAATTCCAAACTATCAAGATTAATGCATAAAAATCAATTGCTTTCCTATATACTAGCAATGAACAAGAGGAATTTGAACTAAACACATGTATTATTAGCTTAACACTCTTAAAATAAAATGCATATATGTAAAATCAACAGTGCATCTAATGAAAACTATAAGACCTCGATGAAATAAAAACAAGAACAGATAATTGGAGAGATAATTCATGTTTGTGGGTAGAAATGTTAAAGATTGTTAGTGTTGGGTTTTTTTTTATAATTTAATGTGTAGTTCAATATCAGTCAAAAGTGTAACAGATCTTTTTGTGGGTATTGACAGAGTGACTCAAGTTTGTGTGAAAAGGAGAAAGATAAAGAACAGCAAAAAATACTGAGAAATAACAATAACAAAGTCACCAATAATACTTTACTTCAAAACTTGTTGTATAAGCTGGAAACAATGAAGACTGTGACGCTGGCCAAAGGAAAAATAAATAGATCAATACAACACAACAGGAAGCCCAGAAATAGACAAGTATAAACATTGTCAGGAAACTTTCAACAAAGAAGGAAAGTTGTAAATGAAAAGGGGGACGGGAAATAGGTAGTTTTTTCAATAGATGGTGCTTGAACAGCTAAACACCTATATCCCCAAGTAAACAAATTAATGAATTGAGCCATAGTTCTTACTTACTTACAAAAGCCTCAGCATGTATCACTGAACAAAGTCTAGGTGGCTGTGTGGCTTTGGCAATGATATTTTAAATAAAACATCAAAGGCGCAATTCATGAAAGAACTGATACACTACACTTTGTTAGAATTAAAGATTTTTGCTTCTATAAAAGACATAGAATCAGCAAATAGTACATTCTAAAATGGAAAGCACCATCCCAGGAGAGTGCTCTGAGTAACTGCACCAAACGTTTAAGGATAAAATTACATGAGTTCTCTATGGTGTGTTCCAGAAGATAAAAGCAGAAGGAGTGCTGACTAACTCATTCTCTGATTGCCATATTTCTGTGACTCCAAAGAGTAGACAGAAGCATTGCAAGAAAATAGTAAACCAAGAGCTCCTGTGAATATAAGTTCAAGAATCCTTGAAACTTTAGTTGATTCAGGAACTGGAGAGATGAATCAATGGTTAAAAGCTTTTTCAGAGAACAGGAGTTCCTAACCCATAAGGGTACGGTAAAACTATCTGTAATTCCAGGTCCATGGGACTTGGCTCTATCATTTGGCCTCTGCGAGTACCCATATGTGTACCCCCCATGCACGAGCACAAACACGGTCATGAAAATAATTAATACATTGACTCCAACAATGTGTGGAAATGATTTGATACAAACAAGTGGGGCTTATTGCAGATATGTGAGATCCAACGTTTAAAAATAAGTTAAGGTATTCTATCATATCAACAGACTGAAGAAAATAAACATGATTTTATCAAAAAATGGAAAGAAATAATTTAATAAAATCGAATGTTATCTAGCATTCTATGGATAAAGGAGAACTTACTCATCTTGACAAAGAACAGTCAGCATCACACTTAATGCTGCGACACGGGATGCTTTCCCCCTAAGATCAGAAATAAGGAATAATATGCACTCAGACTTTTTTAAGCTTTTACTAAAGGTCCTAGATAATGAGTAAATCATGTATATAGACTGAAAGAAGTAAAACTACCTTCGTTTACAGATGATGTAATTATTCATATAAAAATCCCCAAAGTTCTGGAGGGATGATACAGTGATTAAGAACACTTACTGTTCTTGCAGGAAACCCAAACTTTATTCCCAGCACCCACGCCAGGTGGCTTACAACTGCCTATTAACTCTAACTGCAGGAGGTCTAAAGCCCTTTTATGGCCTCTTCAAACACTTGTACATACACACACACACACACACACACACACAAATTTAAATAAAATAAGTGTTCTTTTAAAACCCAAAGAAATAACAATGGTGCAAAAGCTTCTGCAACAACACGCAACAAGATTGAAAGATAAAAATTTAGTATACAAATTTCAATTATTTTCTAAATATTATCATCAATGAACACATAAAATTAAACTTTAAAACCTCATTGCCATTTACATTAGTACCAAATGAAGTAAATGCACGGGCATCAATATAACAAAATGTGTGCAAGATCTCTGTGAAGAAAGCTACAAACACTGATGAAATAAATGAGCTAAAAAGAAAATGGGCAGAAAAACACATAGTTGTCAGGTATCAGTTCTTACCTCATTCTAAAATTTAAATGAAAGGTAAAATACCCTGAATAGATAACACTTTTGAGGGAGGAGAATAAATAGCATCAGAGTTCTGACCCTATACAACTTCAATACTGATGTAAAACTGTAGTAATGAATATAGTGTGGCTTGGTGACAGAATAGAAAAATAGGTGAATATAACATAATACAGAGACAATAAATAGACCAGAACATTTGTAGCTGGCTGACTATTTTTTCACTAAAGAAATAGAGAAAATTCATAAGAATAAAGGCTACCCTTTTGCAAAATAAAATGGATCTACCATGAAACTTCTAGAAGGTAACATAACAAAATCTGGGAGAAATTATATTTGCTATTGGGCCTTGTGATACTATCTCTAAAGCATGTTCTAACAGAAAGAATTAATAAGTTGGACTGGTTTTAAAGTACAACATTCTGCTCTGAAGAAAATATTATAATAGAATGGAATGATGGGTCAATATCTGTGTTTTACAGTATGGAGCGAACTCTGAAAGTTGTCAAGAAAAATATGAACAATTCAATTGATAAATGGATAAAATATCCAAAAAGCAGTTGACTAAGAAAAACATGCAGGTGACAAATGAAGAGATGTTCAAATTATATGCCACTAAGGAAGACCAGAATAAGGGACCATGACTGGACAAGGTGTCTTATTCTCTTTAATACCAGCACTTGGGAGGCATAGGCAGGCAGATTTTTATAAATTTAAAGCCAACATGATCTATATAGAACACCCTATATGTTGTACTGATTTTTTTAAAGACAGTGCTACGTGCTTATTATAATTGCCAAACACTGAGGATAACAAGTGCTGGTTGGAATATGGAGCAGCAGAAACTCTTTCATTGATGGATATTCTAAATTCATTTCTGTGGCTATAATAAGGCATCATGACCAAAAGCAACTTGGGGAAGATAGGAATTATGTTACCTTACAGCTTATCGTCTTTGGAGAAAGGAAGCCAGGAAAAGAAAGCAGAGCAGTAATCTGGAGTGAGAAACTAGAGTAGAGTCCACAGATGAATGCTACCTACTGACTTGTTTCTCCTGACTTGATCAACCTTCTCTCTTATGCAACCCAGGACTACTTGAGGAGGAACACTGTCCATAGTGGGCTGGACACTTCCACTTCAATCATCAGTCAGCAGAATGCCCCAGCAATTTGCCTATAGCCCAATCTGACCGGGGAGATATTCTCAATTGAGGCTTCTTTTTCTCAGACAAATCTAGTTAGTGCCAATTATATAAAACCTAACCAACACAATTGACTCCTTTTCAACTTGACATGCAAACACATCACTATTAAGCTATAAACTTTCCTTTCTTGTTTATCCCCAAAATGCTATCTTAATAACATAAAACATAAATAATTTTAAAAGCCCCATATTCCTTAAAATATCTCAATACTTAAAGGCTGAAATTCTTTTTTAAAATATTCGAGGTCTCTCTAAAATTTCTAACTCTCAAATATGGGCTTCTGAAAAATCACAAGTTACATCCTTTTTTTTCCCCCAATAAGGTGGAAGAACTAGGGCACAGTCACAGTCAGATCAAAGAAAACCCAAACTTCAACCATGTAAACAAATTCAGTTCTTGCTTTGTAAGTTCCACTCACAATCCTTTGAGCTCCAAAGGGCCTGCTACTCTCTACTTCTCCAGGTCTACCATCTGTGGCATACATAATTTATCTCCTATGCTCAGGCCAGCTCTACTTCATAGTTGTAGCTCTGCTTGGAAGTTGTCCCATTGTACTGACACCTACACTTTGCTAGAGTCCCCACTGCAACTGAGACTCCTTCTCCATCAGTCTCTTCAAACCTCTATTCAGGGACTCTGTCCCTGCCAGTGCCAAGCCTTGATGTTTTCTATGACCCATTAGTGCCTTCAAAACCAGTACCTCCTGTGTGACTCTTAGACATTATTAAGTCTAGCTGCTTGCATGAGATGCTGACTTGACAAGCCTGTACCACAGCTTCAGTGTGCTGACGAAGAGAAAAAAAAAAATCCTATCAGAAGATGTCCCCTCAATGATGCTGGGGCTTAATCACAATTGATTTCTCAGTCCCAGTTTACCACAATAAATTTTCCCATTGAAGTAAAGATTTTTTCCTCTGTGGTGGGGTCTCTTAATCTTTACAACTTATTCTTCAGCCTTTTTTGTTGTTGTTGTGTGTGTGTGTGATAATTTCTTGGTTTCTTTTAACCTTTGATTTAAAATGGATTTTTTTCCTCACTGTTCTGATTGCAGTTTCCTCTCCCTCTATTCTTCCCAGTTCTTTCCCATCTCCCTTCCCATCAGGGTCCACTCCATTTCTGACTCTTATTAAGCAAAAGCAAGCTTCTAAGAGATAACAACAGAATGTAAGAAAATAAAATATAATAATCTAAAACAAAAATTATCATATCCAAGTTGGGCAAGGCAAACCAAACAGAAAGAAAAGAGCTCAAGGCATAAGAAACAGAGACCACTCTCACATATTTGGGAGTCTCATAAAAATACTAAACTGAAAGATATAATATATATGGAATGGATCTGGTGCAGATCCATGCAGGCCCAGAGTGTTCATATGAAGGACTTGTTCTGCTGTTCTTAATCGGTGAGCCATCTTTCTAGTCTAGAAGTTCTGTTGGTCCTTCCTTCCTTCCTGCCTTTCTTTCTTTCTTTCTTTCTTTCTTTCTTTCTTTCTTTCTTTCTTTCTTTCTTTCTTTCTTTCTTTCTTTCTTTCTTTCTTTCTTTTTGCCTGGCCTTGAACTCACAGAGCCTCTGTCCCCCAGCCTAGCAATTCTTAATTTTGACTGAGTCTTATTTTATGGTATATCATGTGTGGACTATGGGATTGGCCTGTCTGAAACAAGTCTTTTTCTTTTTTTTTTTCTTTTTTTAAATTTATTTTTACTTAAAAATTTCCACCTCCTACCCTCCTCCCATTTCCCTCCCCCTCCCCTTACCCTCCTCTCCCTTCCTCTCCAGTCCAAAGAGCAGTCAGGGTTCCCTGCCCTGTGGGAAGTCCAAGGTCCTCCCCCCTCCATCCAGGTCTAGGAAGGTGAGCATCCAAACAGACTAGGCCCCCACAAAACCAGTACATGCAGTAGGATCAAAACCCAGTGCCATTGTCCTTGGCTTCTCAGTCAGCTCTCCTTGTCCGACACGTTCAGAAAGTCCGGTTTGATCACATGCTTCATCAGTCCCAGTCCAGCTTGCTTTGGTGAGCTCCCATTAGATCAATCCTGCCGTCTCAGTGGGTGGGCGGACCCCTTGCGGTCCTGACTTCTTTGCTCATGTTCTCCCTCCTTCTGCTCCTCATTTGAATCTTGGACTGTTGGGATGGAGGAAGGGTGGATATGGGAGCAGGGAAGTATATATCTTAATTAAGGGAGCCATTTTAGGGTTGGCAAGAGACTTGACTCTAGAGGTGTCCCCAGGTGTCCATGGAGATGTCCCCAGCTAGATCCTTGGGCAGCTGAGGAGAGGGAGCCTGAAATGGCCCTATCCTATAGCCATACTGATGAATATCTTGCATATCAACAAGTCTTTTTCTAGATAACAAAGATATTCTCCTATTCATTCTTCTAAAAATTTCAATATATTAAATTTTAGATCGAAATCTATGACCTACCCTTCTTTCATTTTTATTAGCTTCTTTTTGTTTGTTTCTTTGAGTAAAGGCTTCTCTGTGTAGCCTGGACTGTTCTGGAACTCACTCTGTAGACCAAACTGGCCCAAACTCACAGAGATCCGACTGCCTTTGCCTTCTGAGTACTGGGATTAAAGGCATGTGACACCACTGCCCGGCTTTAGTAGCTTTTATTAGTTATGCAAACTAATTGGTTTCATAATTACTTTTCATACATATGTAAAATATACTTTGATCATTTTCAATTCCTTATTGTCTTATCTGTTCCCTTTATTCGTCCTATTTCTCTACCTCTAAGCCCTATTTCTACTTTCACATATTAGCTTTTTTAAATTATTGTTTTATGTTTATATACATGCACACATATAAATGCAACAAGCTGAGTCCATATATCTTGCTCATATGCATACATTTTTAGGGCTGACCACTCAAAATTGTATAACCACTTAGGGCAGCAGTTCTCAAACTGTGGGTTGTGACATCTTTGGGGGTCAAATGACCCTTACACAGGGGTCATCTAAAAGCATCGGAAAACATAGATCTTTACATTATGATTTATTACAGTAGAAAATTACAGATATGGAATATCAACAAAAATAATTTAATTGTTGGGGGTCACCATAGCATGATAAATTGTATGAAAGGGTCACAGCATTGGGGAGGCTGAAAACTACTGATTTAGGACTTTATTCCTAAGGAAGTCTGATTTCCCCTCCTTAGCAGTAAGTAATTAATTACCTACAGTCCTTCATTTAGGGGTGGAGTCCTATGAAATTTCCAGCATCAGTGCTTCTGGTCTATCTGTGTTGTCATTGTATAAGTCTTGTTTAGGCAACCATTTTGTTAAGATGTCATAGGTGCAGCCTCTCTGTCATATCTAGAAGATACTATTTTTGCAGCCTGTATCCTGGTTCTCCATCTAGTTTTTATAATGTTCCTGGTGTCTTTTTTATAATTTTTCCTGAGTTTAGGGTATGGTTACCCCATGGTCAATTGGTTCTCTTCATTTTAACTAGTTATGTCTCGCTGTAATGGTTTCACCATCTTTTGGGGGGTAAAAAGAAGCTTCTTTGATGAGAGCTAAGAGCTATGCATCTCAGTGGGTATAAGCATCAACTACTTAGAATGCAGTTAGTGTATGCTGGTTTCAGAAAGTGGCAAGAGTAGGTTCTCCTCTAGGTTCCATGACTTCTCCACTCATGGTTACTTGGCTAGGTTTAGAGTACTGAACATTAATTCTTTCCCATTGAGCAGGCTTGAGTCCAATTAGACAGCCAGCCATTGGTTACTGCTAATAGAGAAATGCTAATATGGTTGGGATTTCTAAGCATCCCAGCTGGGTAAGAGTATATTGATTGCTTTTCTCCCTTGGTAGCTTGAGTGCCAGTCCTCAGGGAGGAGGCTTCCAGGTCAATTTGCAGCCCAGTTTCTCCCTGTCTTGTGTTTGAATTATGTGGTGTCTTCAGCAATATGGATTTAACTGTCAAATTCTGATGGGGAAGCAAGGGTAATGACAGTAGCTGTTTGGTTTTGGGAGGTGTCTTGGACTCTTCTTACTAATAGATAATTCAAAGGACGTTTCTCATATCTGGTACTAGGATTTTGGTTATATAGACTATGGTTCTAGACTAATAACTCTTCACTTTATAAATTCTTTATATAATCTGGATATTAATCCCCGATCAGATATGTATCTGGCTAAGATCCTCTCTTACTCTCTCACTCTATGGGTTTCCTCTTCACTCAATTTATGGCCTCCTTTGTTGTAAAGAAGCATTTTTTTTTATTTTTTAGGCCTTACTACTCAAGTGTTGCCCTTAATTAGATTCCACATTAAGGTTTTTTAACCATTGTTAGTTAATATTTGTGCAGGGTTCTAGATACGGGTCTACTTTTGTTCTTCTGAATGTGGACACCCAGATTTTCCAGCACCATTTGTTGAAGATGCAGTCTTTTCTCTAGTATGTGTTTTTGACATCTTTGCTATGATCTACATTGAGATCATATTTCCTCCTGCTCTAATTCCTCTTCATACATACCCGCCTTTCTTGAAACGAGGTCTTGCTATATTGCCTATACTGGACTTAAATTCAGCATCATCCTGTCTAAGCCTTCTAACTGCTGGGATTACAGATATGATCCACCATGCCTGCTTTGTTTTTGTTCATTTTAATTTGTGGTATTAGAAATAGAAAATAAGCTAGCTTTAAATATTATTCACAGCTATTCCAATGATTTCACAGTATTTGCTGAATGTGTTGAAAACACTCTTATTTCTTCAATGAACTGACTTTGCACCTTGGTTGACTCAGTTGATAATGTATGTGTGGTTCTATATTTAGGTATTTTGATATCTTATTTATATAACCTTTGGATGATACTTTATATCCTGAAAACTATAATTTTATTTTAAGTCTTTTACATCTTTCTTCTTCAAAATTATTTTGGTTCTTTTATTTACTTTCACTTCTCATATAAATGTATTAATAGAATCCCACCTTTTTAAAAATAAAATATTCTGTTGGTACTTTTTTTGAGACAGGGTCTTACTATGTAGCCCCGGCTAGCATAGAACTAACTATATAGACCAGGCTGACCTTGAACTGCCAGAGATCCACCTGCCTCTGCATGCAATCTGTTATTTACTTTGGGGAGAATGGAGACCGTAAAAATATTTATCTGCCAATCTACAAACACTATAAATTTATCTAACCTTTAGGCCGTCATTGCTTTTCTTCCAGCAACATATTATAGATCTCTTGGTGTGAAACTTACATATGCTTTGTTAGATGTGTACCTCTGAAGGTTCATGTTTGGGAGAAGTTATTGTAAATATTTTATGTACTAATTGTAGTTCATTTGCCTTCATCTCCTTTTGAGACAGTGTGTCACTTTGTAGTACAGGCTGGAAGTTTCCTGCAATCCCTATTCCACACGTGTAAGGCATGAGCTGCCATACTCTGTCAAACTTCAATTTCTCTTTACTATAGAACATGTAAATATGGTTAGTCTTGAATCTTACAGACTTGCAAAATTCTCTTACCATTCATAACAACATTTTAATAGATTGGTGAATTTTTTTATTGAAAATGACATCTGTAAATACTTTAATTTTTGCTTTGCATATTGAAAACGTTTTGGAAGTGCTTTCCCTGGCTAACATTGGAAAAACAGGCATCATTGTTTAATTCTCAGTCCTAGGGAAAAATAATTCAATTTTTTGCCATGAAAGAAGCATAATGTCAGCCACAGTTTTTTGGTTTTGGTTTAAGTTTTAGATGCCATGGATGAGATTGAGGAAGTTATCTTCCTAGTTTTCTAAGAGTTTCTGTCATGGCTAAATGTAACATTTTGTCAGATTCAGGTCCTAAGTCTTTAGCAACAATGATATGCCCCCTTTGGTGTGTAAACATATTTAATTACATCAATGATGCATGATGTTATATTGTAGTGCATGAGGAACTAGCCTTCAATTTCCAACACAAGCCCCACTTGCTCATAAACTGCTATTCTTTCAATATCATATTAGACTTAATTTGCACCAGTATATCTTGCAGGTAGATTGTTATTATAGGTCGTAGGATTCATAACTTGGTAATATTGCTGATTATTTGTATCCTCTGGTAGCATGAGTAATACCTTCTAGCACCATGAACACTAGTCAATAGGGGTGATGCTTATAATTGAGTATCAGCTTTATTACTTTTTCTTTGTTGGATTACATAAGTGTGTGGTGTCTTCAGCAACAGGGCCTTACTCTCAGGTTGTAGTGAGTAACCAGGAGCCTTAGAAATAGCCTGTAATGTTTGCAGGGGTCTATAACCTATTCCTGATGTTGGAGGCTTTGCGTGTTAGTATAAGATATCTAGTTGGGGCATTGTCTCCCAGTATTAGTTGTCTCTTCCCATATTCCCTCCTTAAATGTGCCTCCCTCTCACTGTCCCCATTTAGTCCTCCTAATCTATTCAAATGTCTGCCTTTATTCCCTTTAAAACACTATATTTTATTTTCTCTTTTTTGGAAGATACCCTCCCCCAACCAAGTCCTTACTAGCCACCTAATAACTTTGATTATTCTAAATAAAATACACATATATAAAGCTTAAAAGCTAACTTCCACATATAAGAGAAAGTATGCAATGTTGTCTGGGTTACCTTATTAGGGATGTTTGGCTCTAGCACCATGCACATTTCAGAGTTTCATTTTTCTTAACAGCTGAATAATACTACATTGTATCAATGACCAGATTTTCATTTTGTATTCATCAGCTTATAGACAACTAGGGTGTATCCTACTCATGACTATTATAAATAAAGACACAGTGGTCATAGATCAGCAAATATCTCTGTAGTGAGATGTATAATATTTTGGGTATATGCCCAAGAGTGATATAACTGGATCTTGTGGTAGTTGCTTCATTTCTTTACTAGTATATATGGAGTTCATGTGATAGACTTAGTATAAATAATAAATGCTGTCTACTTTTTGATAGCTAAGACATGTAAAACATGGCATGTAACATGGAATGTTCTCAAATACCTTTCATTGTAAAGCAGATTTCAATGATAAGAAGTTTTAGGTTCTGGAAAGATGACTCGGTGATTAAGAACACTTCTTGTTATTGTAGAGGGCTCAAATTTAGTTCACAGCCCCAACATGGTAGATCACAAACATCTCTAATCCCAGTTCTGGGGGATTCAATGTCTTCTGGCTTCCATGGGTACTGGTATGCATGTAGTGAGCAGACATGCATGTAGACAAAACACAAATACACATAAAATAAAAAAAACAACAAAGACTTCTATTCATATAGAGCATCAGATTGCTTGGAAGTAGAGTTATAGATGGTTTTGAGCTGCCATGTTGGTTCTGTGAATTGAATCCACGTTCCCTAGAAGAACAGACAGTGCTCTTAGTTGATAAGGTATATCTCCAGGCCTATGAAAATTGATTTTAACAAAGAAAAGTTATGAACTGAGCTAACTGAAGACAGTTCATGCTCAAGAAAATCTGTATGTAGAATGGAAACAAAGTGTTCATTGTTTTCTATGTAAAGGGAGCTCAACCTTTCAAGAAATCAAAAAACAGTGATATGTTTTCCTTTCTTGCTATTATAACAGATCATTACATGAGGTTTTTTAATTCCACTGTCAGATCAACTTGGGTTTGAGTGTCATCTCAGCTACTAGCTAATTATATGTCTCTTGATTGCCTTTATTCATAAGGTAAGACTGATAGTAATAATCAATTTATGAGTTATTGTAAAGATCCAGTAAGCAAAATACAGAAAACATTGAGCCAGCAGTAGGCAATCTGTAAAGGCATTGACTCTTTCCTTGATGTACATAGTAAAACGCATGGAACTCATGATTGTCTTTAGATTTTGTGATTTGGCCTATATTTTCTAACAGCTTTGCTCTCCCTGCTTCCCTCTTTTGAACAGATTCGGAAACATATTGTGTGTTTCAAGACAAGAAGTATAGAGTGGGTGAGAAATGGCATCCCTACCTGGAACCTTACGGACTGGTTTACTGTGTGAACTGCATCTGCACAGAGGTATAATTCTTTATGAGGGAAGATTTCCTGCTACATTCCTTGGCACACAGGGAGGTAATCAGTGCTCAATTTGCCAGGGAGACTAGGGGATTAAAAGCATGAAAGATATTAGTAAACCCCCAAGTGTCATGGATCACATCCATTATCTCAGCACAGACAAGGTTCAGGGAGGAGAATAAATAGAAGGAACATTCTTGGCTACAAAGCATATTTGAGACCCGCCTTAGAGGGAGCTAGGGAAAGGGATGGGGACAAGATTGCAAGGAATATCTCTCCTGATGTTCTTCCTGTTAAAGTTTGGTTTGTTTTTCTTAAAATATCTGAATATTTACTTTAAATAGATTTCTGTAGCCTTTTAGACAACCTGTATAGGACATAGTAGGAGAAGGTAGAAGTATCAGATAGCAGGAAAATGAGTCTACCCTCTAGATGACAGTAGAGGCAAGCCCAATTGTGGCAACAAATAATGTCTTCAGACATGTTTAGTTGCCTTGATGAAAACCACAGCATTAAGCCATTTGGGAAGGAAAGCCTCAATATAATCTTTAAAAACTGAGAATTCCGAATGCATAGAATGAACTATTGTAAGGGCTTCATGTAAGTAACTCCTGTTATGTTCCCAGGCCCAGTCACTCACAGGGCCTATTCTTTTTGCCATTTGAAAAGAACTTCTGGCTTTTCAAAATTTTGCCACGTATAAAGCCCTCTTTAGGTATTATAATATCAGGTGGTATTCAGTGTTTGTGAGGTTTAGCTTTGAGGTAGACTAATTTCTAGACTCTAACGTAGGTCACCTATGATGCATGGGTTGTTGGGTAATTTACCTATAGCTTCTCTTAGATTCCTTCAGCTTCCTCTTTAACACAGGGCAACAATGTCTAGCATGTTGGAGCATACCTGTGAATCCCAGCACTCTGGAAGTTGAGTCCACTTGTCTCAAAAATAAAGACATAAATATCTTACCTATTTCATATATCATAGTAAGGATTAAATTCACTAATTCATATAAAACAATGAGTAAGAAATGCTAATTACCATTGTTATCATTACCAGTAGGGTTATCAGTGCTTTTATTAATCTCTGGTATCTAGAACAGAGTTTAGTATACAACATTAAAAGTTGAGGTTTCTTGTCCACCAGGAACAATGCTTTGTGATGTGTTTCTGAGCTCATCTTAATTTGCGAACAACTGAGTCTGAGGAGTGTTGTGCATTAAGAGCCTGTCTGCTGTTTCCAGATGCAATATTAGAAAACTTTATTCTAGAAGACACACAAGGAGAAGAAAGAGGTGTAGTAAGGTGACTCCACTCAGGATAAAAGAAGCCTGCCTCTTTAAATGAATAAGGTCTGTATTAAAAAGAGCATCTGGGAGCTGATTAACTGCCTGGTATGGCATTATTTTGTCAGATTCTGGACTCAGTACATTGGAAATGGACAGCTAGCCCTTGGAGGCCGAGGCTTTGAAGTCTCCAAGGCAGTGAAAATGTTAACATGATCCCGATGCCAGCAAATCACACACTAGCATACTCTCTCTGTGGACTTCATCACCCGCCACCCTGTAACAACCTAACAGATGAAAGTCACCCTTCCTTCAGATGAATTATGGATGGGAAATGTAAATGTAAAATATATTTCCAAAGCTTGCTTTGTTCTGGCAATGACTGAGAGCTGTCAGAGTTGGGTTCATGTATCTCTAAGTCATACAGGGACCAGGTTGCCTCATCCAGACATACTAGTTGATCAGCTCAAATTCTAGTCCTAGCTTGTTCTCAGAAGCAAATGTTGGCTGAAAAGAGAAATGAGGAGAGGAGTCACGCAGCCTACTGAATCAAGGCAGAGTTGGTTCTCGTAGAGTGCAAGGACTCGCATGCTACGGATGTCTCTGTGCACAGGGCTGGGAAGCAGCTCCCTGGGGACCTATTACTCACCACCCCTTCTCTTCCATGGCATCAGGCAGGTGGTTATGAAATCAGAATAGGCTCTTGGAAAAGTCATGCCGCTAGAACTGGGAAGGGTAGAACTATCCCAGAGCCAGGCCAGAGGAAGCCTCCCATATTTAATTGGAAGCTTTGAAAACTGGGACTGTTGAACCCAGCCTCTGACAAAGTATGCTGATATGCTTCCAACCAATCCAGCAGAGGTGCTAAGAGTGAGCAAAGGAGTTTGGTTTTTTGGTTATTTTTTTTTAAAGAAGGATGATTGCATTCAGATTCTTGGGAATGCATTATTCACTGTCTGGGTGAGTCCCTGCATGACCGTTTCCCAAACTGGCAGAATCCCAGTGACCTTTGAAAGACATTTTCTCTCTCTCTCTCTCTTTTTCTGCCTTTTCTCTTTCAGAATGGGAATGTGCTTTGCAGCCGAGTCAGATGTCCAAGTCTCCATTGCCTCTCACCCGTGCATATCCCTCATCTGTGTTGCCCCCGTTGCCCAGGTAATCCAGTCTGCCTCTCTTTCCTCAAACTGTGTGTCTCTGCTTTTCCTCTTCACCTAACCCGGGTAATCTTCCTAAATTCCCCTAGAAGGAAAACTTCCAGTCAGAAATAACAATAGAACACTTTTAGACAACTTAAGCTGGCCCCCTAAATACACTTTATAGCCCAAATGGGACACATTCTGGGTTCTAATATATTATTGGGTACCCAGTAACAGATTTTCATTAGGCTTTTAATCATTTGAAAGGGAATGAAAAAAGAAAAAGGAATTATAGCTATAAACAGCCTCTTCCTGCCCTGGGCAGTGGGTAACAGGGGGGTTGTATCATTGTGGCACGTGTCCTATACAATTAGTGCTGGAATTGCATCCAAGCATAGCTTCAAAATGATGAGAAGCTGTTCATAAATCAAAGAAACTGAACCAGTAAGGTTTATGGCAGCATAAAGCTGCCTGCCTGCTGGACAGTCACCTCCTCCACACTACACAGTTATTAGGTACACACTGTTAAGAGCAGAAATGGGGAGAGCCAGCTAGAAGCTTTTTCACATGGTCGCTCGGAAGGCTGCTTTTACAGTGTGTGCTTAGAGAACTTTTCTGAGGTATTTTGCCCCCCTCAATTACACTTTATTCTGAAATGACTGCTGCCTGGTTCCTGCACCGAAGGCCTGGAACCGTGGAGAAATTCAGAGAATGTCTGCCAGTCCAATGGCATTCCAAGGAAAAGCTATCTAACAGTCTTGAGATCTGCAAATCAAGGCCCTTCGATCTTCTAGGTTTATTCATTATGCCGTAGAACAGAATTATCAAGATGAAGGCTCCTGAGTGGACTTTAGGGAGTCAGAGAACTCTTTGAAATTATTTGAAAGCTTTCAATTTACTGTGTACTACTTTATTGATACTACTTTATAAACTATACTTTTATCTCCTAGTAAATACATTCCAAAAAACATAGTTATTTTTTTCCAAGGTGACAAAATATCACACACAAATCTATCGTTCTTGGAATCTTTGTTGATAATAGTACATGCATCTAGACACAAGGAACTGACCAATCTGAAAGTTACCTTTTAAAGTAAATTCCTACATGAGCTTGCTTTTTTTTTTTTAAATGTGTTCGTTTGTTTCTGCTTAAACTGAATTTCACAAGGCTCTGGCAAATGAGAGAATAGTATTTCTGAGTAAATGGCTACTCTGTAGATCTTTTCTTTAGTCTGCCAGATAACTAACCTACTAAATCACTATAAAACCTCTCTAAGAAGTCTCACAAAGTGGCCTAATGGTAATAGGATCTTATCTAAACCACAACTTTGTAAATCATGGATTATCAGTAGAAAAAAATTATTGACTAAAAATGGAATGTAGAGGCTAGCAGCTATTGTAACAGAAAAAGGAACGTGTTAAGAGAGTTGAGATTGTAAATACCCAGACGAAAATGTAAACTAAAATGACTTAAAAGCTAGTGTTAGAGTGCACATAAACAAGCTTTGTTTTTTCTTTCATTGCTCTTACAGTTTGCTTCTGAGAAAGTTAATATTTCTTCATTGTGCAATCTCTTTCTATGAGTAGTAGTGCTAATGTTCTCTAACCCTTACACACAAAATGTCTGATGCCATCCTTGAGAGATAATTTAACTGGGTATAAAATCTTAGGTACATACTCCTTTTCCCTCAGCATTTTGAAGTTATTTCTAAATGGCTTCCTGTCTTCTTTTGTTTATTGATAAATAATGAACTATTTAATTTTAGTTCTGTTTTAGGCCTTTTTTATCTAGAACTATTTCCTCTTTTACTATGATGAGCATACTAAAATATGTTTATGTATAACTTATGTTCCTTTAGTCTGTTTGGTACGATTGCTTTTTGCTGTTTTTTTTTATTTGTTTGGTTTTTTTTTGAAACAGCATCTCTCTACATGAGTCCTGGCTGTCCTACAACTCACTATGTAGATCAAGTTGGCCTCGAACTCACAGAGATCTACCTGTCTCTGTCTCCCAAGTACTGAGATTAAAGGTGTGCCCTATCATGCCTGGTGGTATGGTTGTTTTTCAGTCAAAGTACTTAGAAATCTATTTGTTAGTTGTCATTTTTATAAAAATAATAATTTCTCCTCTATCAGTGATTCTCAACCTCCCTAATGTTATGATCCTTTAATACAGTTCTTCTTGTTGTGGTGATCCCCAGCCATACAATTATTACGTTGCTACTTCATAACTGTAATTTTGCTACTGTTATGAATTACAATATAAATATATGACATTCAGGATATCTAATTATCTGATATGTGACCCTTGTGAGTGTCAAAACTCAAAGGTTGAACCGCCCCCATTTAATTTTTTGAGAAAAGCTTCCATCTCTCCCACACTGGCCTTCCTGGTAATCCTACCTCAACCTTTCCAGTGCTTTAAAAGTGTCTTTCATGTATATTTTCACCTCATTTAATTTGTCCTCTGTGTCTCCTAATGTCTCATTTGCTTTTGAAGTTTCCTGTCGTAGTTCTGAATTTTTCTTGTTTTCCTAGCTGATGTTTAAAAGCTTATTCTCTATGAGATTTTTTTAAATCTAGAATGAGCCCTTTATTCCTTCACTAATGATTGTATTGGCCTTTTGACAGACACTTTTAGTTCTAACCTTGGAGTTTGCTTGTCTCAGACTAGATTCCTCCTGCCTTGATATTTTGTTTCTACTTTTGTTTTAATGTGAGGTACTATTCCCTCATAATGTCCTTGAAGTGGGACCTCAACTACACCTGCCAACCTTGGATACCCAGTGTATTTTGGAGAACAACACAGTGTAGGCAGAATTATGTTGGAGCCTTTTTAGACGTGAGACAAGTGACTTTGGTCCCCAACCATGTTAGTCGCATTGTTATTGTTATGACAATAAACGTGAGAAATCCCAAATTAACTGAAAAGTAAAAGGGTTATTTCAGCTCACATTTTCAGAGGTTTCAGCCCAGAGTCATTTGGCTGTGTCACTTTTGGACTTGGGAAGGCTAGCATGATGGGAAGCATTTAGTGAAAGAAGTTGCTTATGCAGCATCAGGCAGGGCAAAGAAGAAAGAGAGATCAGAACTTCAATATTTTCTTCAAGGAAATGCCCCCCTGCCAGGATCTAATGTCTTTCCAGTAGGCCTCAGGCTCTAAAGGTTCTGCTCCATCTTAGTAGTGCAACATATTAGCACTGAAGACTTCAACATTAGGCCTTTCAGGGACAATAAAGATCCAAAGCCTAACCCCAGCATCACAAAGAAATCATACACAGACTCTAATTGCACCTTAGTTGTGTAGCTCCACCTATCTGTATGTTGTCCCAGCTGCAAGCTGACCGTTAGATTTCAAACATTACTGTACTCTACTACATTTGATTCCACAAAATATTTCACTTTATTTCTATGGATTCTTTTCCTTTAAATTTCCATTCTTTTTTTAAGCTTTGTATCATCATAGTTCTTCATTTGGAAATGAGCCGTGGGGTTTTTCACGTGTTCTCTTTGCCATATTGAACCAGAGTGCAAGCAGTTGCCTTTGTCGTTCTAGTAAGAGAAAACAAGAGCATACGATTTAAATCATAGTGGACAAGAGGGGATTTGATAAAAGGAAGAAATTTGCTATGCAGTTTTTATCTTTATTCTACTATATGGAGGTTCTTATTCTCTTTACTGAATATTTCTATAAATAAACAGTGCCTACTCATGTGAGATAGAGTGTCATAATCCTGTTTTGAGACAGGACAGTAAATTTGATAACACTTCTATACTCTTTCCACTCCAGTGTTTATTAGGAATGAAAAACGCATGCCCTCAGGGACACAGAAATTTTTGATCAAAGAAAAGGCACTACAATTAGAACTATCATATTAGCCAGCACTTATCTCCTAGAACAGAGGTTTATACACATTCGTGTTCACTGTTGTTCTATTCACTGCTTCTAGGAGTCAGCCTAGACAATTACTCGCAGATGAAAAGACAATGAAAAAGTAGTACATACCTATAATGGAATTTTATTCAGCCATAAAGGAAAACAAAATTATAGGGTATACAGGGCACTCAATGGAACTGCGAAGTAACCCAGACTCAGAAAGCTAAATGTACTATTTTCTATTTCTTATGTGTATCCTAGCTTCTAATACTTGTATATGCATATCTGCATGAGCATGAGTAAACACAGATGAAGGAAAACTAGAAATGACCCCATGAAAGAGGAAAAAGAAGCTTTTAGGGAGAGCAATGGGAAAGGTAGTCCAACACCTGTGATATGAGAAGAGAAGGGGAAATCCTATTGGGCCAAAGAATGCAAGCAGGGAGAGAAAACAGAGATCGTAGAGAAGAGTAAGGAGGGGGTGGTCCAACCAAAACCATGTGTGAAAATGACACAAGGAAAACTGTTACTTTATATATAAAAGTTAAAAATAAAATTATATAAAATCTGTAGTTATCAATGGGAAGACAGGGGAGAGAGAGAATGAGGTTGAACATGATCCATAGAGTGAAAACAGTGATCTCCATAGTGGCCAAAAGCACTGTGACAAGGGAGGACTCATGACACGCTTAGTGGAAGGGTTCTAAGTATCATGCTTAGAGAAGATAGGCTGTATATTCCCACTTGTTTTTTTTTTTTCTTTTTCTTCCCATAACTTTCTTTGTAAAGGCTTTACTCTCAAATTTCCCAAGGGTTTTACCCATGTTTGAGGTTGTACCCTGCAGCTCCTGTAAAGTACAGAAATCTGCGTATGCAGACTGATTTTCCAGAACTGCCAGCAGAAAATACACACTGACTTCCATGAAGAACAAACGAGGAGTGTTTTCTTCATTTGGTCCCATACCACCAGCCTCTGCTGTGCCTGAAGGAGCTGGCATTACCCAGAGGCTAGAACATTCTAGGAAGAATCTAAACTACCAGGAGTCATGGATGACCTCTAGGCAGGACTGTATGTGGTTCTGGAGAAGTCTATAACAACGAAATATTAGGGTGAAGAAGTAGTAAAGAAAGAACAGGAAAAAATGAAATTTCTTTCTTTTTGATTTTATATACACTTTCGCCACCCAGAGAATTTCCTACTGACCAAGATCCTAAACCATAATTTTTACATAAGATTCTTAATGTTTATTGCATGAGAGTTTGCTATTCAGGATTAATAAATTTGTGTTCCTTTGGAGGTGTTCCAGCATTCCTCAGTTATTAAAGGGTTGCTATAAAATGGCCAAAATAGCTGATTTGATCTGGTTACCAGCGTCCTAATCCACAATCTCTTCTTTCTGCTAGGTGTGAAGACATTTGGCTCTTTGACATGATTTTATTAGTGATAGGGACATAGTGGTTTTGCCTCTCATATCCCAGTCTTTTTTATTCCTGGTGTGGTAAGAAAACGTCTTTCCCAGTGATACACTCTATTCTTATAAGGGAAAGACTGGAAATCCCCTTTCAGTTCTCTCTTATGTGAGTTGGGAGTGAACTTGCAAACATAGGCATTTCTGCTCTAAGGTAATAGGTGAATTTCTACCTGGAAACATTACTTAAAATGGGGAGAGATAGAATTCTTAAAGGGAGTGGGATTAAGAACAAAAAGGTCCAAATAAGGAAAATCAATTAGGACAGTATTAAAGCTGTCTGAGAATAGTCCTAATCCTAAGCAAAGATAACGGTGATAGAAGGAAGTAGAGGACTGTGAAAGCCATAGCTAAATGCTGCATTGGGAGAACCTAGGAGAATAGCTGTTGAATGTTGTGAGGTTGGGGTGTGAGGCAAGAGATCACAGAGATTGTAATGCCAGAGAGAGCTAATTTTAACAAATGTCTATCTTCACTTTTTTCTTAGTATATGCAATTTTATAGGGCATGTTCACTGTACAAAGTGATAACTTTCAGAAGGGCATTTTGATTCATGTGCTAGTATGTACTTGCGTAATTCTGACCCTCATTCATCTATCCTGTTCCCCACTACTCATCCCCTTCCTTTTCCTCAATGGTTCCTCTTCTACTTTCTTGTAGATCATGTTCAACCTCATTCTCTCTCACCCTGTCTTTCTATTGATAAATACAAATTTTATATAATTTTATTTTTAACTTTTATATATAAAGTAACAGTTTTCCTTGTGTCATTTTCACACATGGTTTTGGTTGGACCACCCCCTCCTTACTCTTCTCTACGATCTCTGTTTTCTCTCCCTGCTTGCATTCTTTGGCCCANAATACAAATTTTATATAATTTTATTTTTAACTTTAACATATAAAGTAACAGTTTTCTTTGTGTCATTTTCACACATGGTTTTGGTTGGACCACCCTCTCCTTACTCTTCTGTCCTTCAAGGTGGAGCCTCTATTTTTGTAATATTCTTTTATTGCAAATGTAAGAAGCCCCTTTAGTTCCACTAGTATTTTATTAATATACTGTTTTGTAAGTATTCCAGTTATACATTTTATAAGTCAAGAGTTGTTTTCTCCAATCTTGCTTACACTAGAAGCAGCTACATAGCCACAAAAATCTCTTGTCCAGTTTCTAATAACCAACTCATTTACCTTGAATTTTCAGTGACTCTTTAAAAGTGGCACATGAGCACTCACATGCAGATTTCTTTTCCCCAGTCAGCTTCAGCTGAGACTTGCCTTTGCTGGTAAACCCTTTCTTGTCATTGATGTGTTGGCTGAAAACCTCAAACTATTTCTTTACCCTAAACATACACTGCATAGTTAGTTCTCATTCCCCTTACCCTCGGCTCCTATGAAGAACTAATCTACTCTCTGAATCTGTGGATTTGACTATTCATGAGTTCTCAGTAATGAATTCATTCAGTAGGTGGAGTTTGACTTGTGGCTTCTTTCTCTTAGCCTTGCAAAAATGTTTTCAAGGCTCTCATCCATGTTATAGCACGTGCCAATGTTTCATTCCTTTTTATGGATGAATAACATCCACGGTATGGTCATACTACTTGCTTCAGTCACTGTTAAATCGCTGTAAAGGACAGCACAGCCAAGGCAGCTCTAAAGGAAAGCATTTAATTAATGACTTGCTTACCAATTCAGAGGGGAGTATGGTGGCTCACATAGGGCTGGAGTAGTCTTTGAGAGCTTCATCCTGATCAGCACGCTCCTATACAGATTGGTAGAGGTTGTCAAAGGCCATGTCTACTGCTGATTACTAGACCCTCTGTGTACCCTGACAGTGCTCCTAGACTCCTTTAATTATTCATGTTCTTTATTTCCATAACTTTTCTCATATTCCTGATCTTTGGAGACTTTCTAAAACATGCAGTGTTAAATCTTTTTTCAAGGAAGTGTCACTTATCACTTTGTTTCAGATTAGTCATGTGACTTGCCTTTCACCAGTAGTTTGATTTCCCGTATAAGAAGAAGGCTTTTAGGAACAGTATGGTCTTCTGCTGGTCTTCTGCAATGACAGAACACAGAGCTCTTCACAAAGGCAGAAAAGGCAGCAGCTACTTCACAGTAATTTTTCCGCTTGTTTAACATATTTACCAAACCTCGTTTGGGGGTTTGGAGAGGCTTTAGTAGTTGAGAGCACTTGCTGCTTGTCCCAAGGAGCTGAGTTCAGTCCCTAGTACTCGTGTCAGGCAGATCACAACTCTCTGTAACTCTAGCTCCAGGAGATCCAATTCCTTTGGCCTCCATGGACTCCTGTACTAACATGCCCATAACCACATGTAAAAACAGCATACACATACACGATTAAAAACTAATAAAATATTTTTTTAAAAAGCCTTCATTATTATAATGATGTTTCTGGATGATGTTTTACAAAGTTTCCTCTAAAGATGACTTTATGGGTTGGTAATAGAATTTATTAGGGAAAATATTTGTATGGTCAAGCATATTTAGGATTTTCAGGATTAGACTTCAATGGGCTACTTTCAAAGCAGGACTTTGTAGAATCATTAGTATATTAGCATGCATTATACATCAGAGACATGCGTTGGATGTAGTGTTTCCCAAACTTGGTAAGCCATAGGACTTTTGGTAAAGTCCTTTGTAGGATTAGTGTTCTTAGATATGTATTTTAGAAAGTGTTAAACCATGTCACTCACTGAAAGCATGCATATTGCAGCAATAACCTGTTGGGGGTGCTGAGGAGGCAGTTCGAATTTTAGACTGTTTGCCTAACCTGCATAGAGCACTGAGTTTCATCTCCAGCATCACATACAACTGGGTGAGGTACCTCATGCTTGTAATCTCAGCAGAGGCAGGAGGATCAGAAGCTCAAGGTCGTCCTTAGCCACAAAGAAACTGTGAGGCTAGCCTTATACATGAGACACAATTTGAAAGAAATAATAGCTCCTTTTTGTTTGTTTGCTTGTGATAAGGCTTCATTCCTGTACCCTATTTCTGTACCCTGGGATTCATTATGTAGCCAGTTGGCTTCAAACTCATGGCAGTTCTCTACCTTAGCCACCTATGTACTTAGTTCAAATGGATAAGCAACCACAGCCAATTTTATATATAGTATCTTGGTGTGGAAGTGTTCCTTTGCATAACAGGCTATTTGTCCAAAAGTCTTTGAATGAATACTATAATAGCTTAACATGTTGAAGGTCAACCTTGGGGGATATGATAAAATGTTGATTGTCAGGTCCCACACTGAAAATTCTGATCCAGTTGGGCTGTTAGTTTCATATATTTAACCCAGATACTCTATTAATGTCGTTGCTTGGATTTGGAAAAGGCAGTAAAGTAATGTCTTCCAAGGGAGACTCTCAGAAAGGAGCTCAGGAGAACTAAGAGACCAGCAGTCCTCAGTATGACTACACTAGAGAGAGGACCCTGTGAGTCTTCCTAAGGCTGTGGGCCTGATGAGAACATTTTGCCCCTGTAGCAATCCCTACGACTGCAGTGGCATGCATACAGTGTGCCATCTGGCCTGCCTTCCCCTGTTTTCCCAGCACTCCCACCCAAAGACTTCTGCCATCATGCACTTCAGAGGCCCTGGCAGTCATGTCCAGAAAGCAAGACCCTCCGTGGGGAGCTCCCCCTTCTACCCCACCCATTGTTCATGACTTGTTGTTGGCCAGAAATGAATGGCATTTCTCGGAATTAGCCCAGGAATTTCTGCTGATAAACAAATGTAACTCTCAAAGGGAAAAGCAATCAACATAGTTTGAAATAAAATCAGTGTTTTCAACTTAGTCTGTTTTCAACTTGGTTTTCAATAAGAGTCACATCTAGGGTATTTTAAGGAATGGATTAGTGAAATGTCCTTTAGTGGGTTTTTATCCTAGTTGCAGGCCTCACTCTTCAGCCAGGGCCTGTCCCCTACTGCAGTATGCAGAAGAGGTGGTTAGTACATCTATTTCTTGTGATCTGTGCACACAAGTCCTGTTAAGCCAGCATATAAGTCTCATGCATCCCCATTTCCCTGCCAAGTTCAGACACCTAAGGTTGTCATCATTTCAGTGTCATTCTTCTTGTGTAAACCTAGATTTCTGATATGTTCATTCATCTGTCATGTATGTGTTCATATGAGTATTGCATGGGGGCATGTATGCATATGTGTACATGCATATTTGTATGTGTAGGCCAGAGGTTAATGTCAGGTGTCGTCCTCCACCACTGCCCATCTTCCTTTTGGGATTGAAGGAGCCTTAATGAGTCAGGCTCTCCCTTTACCCAGGAGCCAGTGCTGCAGAGCACCAGGCCTCTGCTTAACAACAGGGAGTTCTCTATTCATGGCAGAAGACATACCAGCTTCTAGGACATGTTGCCAGCTCTCAACCTTTACTTTGGGGTTATTTTAAAACCAATATGTTCTCAAAGTAACTATCTGTTGCCTAGAGCCAAAGAGGTTCAGTTCAGGGTTTTGGATACAAAATAACAATAACCTAAAAGGATTGCCAGATTATTTGTAGTCACTAAAGTAAATAAAAGTCTTTATTAGAATGATTTTTTATGATTTTTGTATTTAGTTTTTTTTTTTTTTTTTTTTCACTGTCAGCTATTCCCTAAAAGGAACTTTCTCAACTGGCAGACATTAGGTGTCAAAGATTGAAATCTGTTCCAAAATACACCTCCTCTCTGTATTTGGCCATCTAAGTATTCTATTTTGTAAATGTCTTCTTGATGTGTTTATTGTCCCTTGTCTTTTCCACATGCACACTAAGGCCCGGAGGATGAGAAGGGATTCAGCCATATCTGTGTTTCTGCTTGTAACACAAATGGGGCCTGCTTGTGGGGTTTCTGTCCTGCCCAGTTCCCCACAGCCAGCAAGCCCCAAAGAAAATCACACAGAGATCTCAATAAGTTATAAGCTGATTGACCCATTAGCTCAGGTTTCTTATTAGATCTTATGACTTATATTAACCCATTATTCTGATCTATTTTAGCCATATGGCTCTATACCTTTTTCAGCCGGCAGGTCACATCCTGCTTCCTCGGTGGTCTCCACAGGACTGGGAGGAATCAACTGTTCTCCTTGCATCATTTCTACTTCCTGTCTGGTTTTCCTACCTATACTTCCTGCCTGGCCAATCAGTGTTTATTTAAAACATGATTGACAGAATTCAGACAATTCTTCTGCACCACTGCTTACGATGTGTTTGGAGAAGTTGTCTTCTCTCAGAATTGAGCAGAGAATATAAAGAATCTATACACATCTTCTAAGGAAAACCTCTGTTGAAATAAGAGCAGCGGGGCTGCGTCCCCAGCACCCCAGCCGCCTGCTAGCTTATGCCCGAAATAACAACACACAAACTGTATTCATTGAAAGACTGCTTGGCCCAGTTCTATCTAGCCTCTTCTAGGCTAATTCTCACATATTAATTTAGCCCATTTCTAATAATGTGTGTAACCACCCCAAGGTGTGCTTACTGGGAAGATTCTAGCCTACGTCCATCCTGGGTCGGGGCTGCCTGGGAGAGCAGAGCCTGGCGTCTCTGCTCCAGACTGCAGAGCTGTCGAGTCTGAGGAGTCTTACCTCACTTCCTCTTCCTCCTGTTTACTCCTCCCACCTATGTTTTAACCTATCAGGGCAAGCAGTTTCTTTATTTAATTAACCAATGACCTTCCTCCATCCAGGTTGTCCACAGGAAGTGTGTACCACCTCCACATCTGGAATGCTAGGATTGCAGGTCAATGCCACCATGCCTATCTTTTATTTTCACATCAGTGGGAGGGAAATGACAGTTAAAAAGCAAAGATAAGGAAGGAAAATGTTCTACTTCCTTCTTACCCAACTCTCTTCCTGCTTATTCTCTTTTTATTTTTAAAGTTTTGTTTACTTCATTCCTTTCTCTTCTATTATGTAAAATATACATGGCATACAATTAATCAGCCATTTTATGTTTACATTCTGTGTCTTTCAAGTACATTGACCTTGCTATATAAGCATCATCAGCATTATGTTTATTCAGAATATTTTCCTTTTCCCAGACTGAAACTCTGCATACATTAAACCTGGATCCCCCACTTCATCTTTGCTCAGCTTCTGACAAATGTCTAACAATGGTCTGTCTCTGTGAATTTTAATATTTTAAGTATCTCACATATGTGGAATTAGACATTTATATGATCTTTTGTCATTGATCTATTTCATGTAACATAGTCTTCAAAATTCATCCATGATGGCTAGCTTCTCCTCTCCTTTCCTCTCCTCTCCTCTCCTCCCTTTCCCACCCATCTCCTCTTCTCTCCAAACCTTATTTCTCTTCTCCTCCCCTCTCCTTTCTCCTCTCCTCCCCTCACTCTTCTCCTCTAACGCCTCCCCCTCCCCTACTCTCTTCTCTCCTCTCTTACCCCCTCTATTCCTTTCTTTCTGGCACTTGAAGTTAGAATTCAGAGTCTGGATGTATATAGTAAGTAATCTGACAAACTATACCCATTTTTAATTGAGAAGGGGTGCTGTGAAGAGTAGGTAACAAAACACAGAAAAAGAATTCATGAGATAACCAAGGACTCTTGGAGGAATCTAGCAAATGTTGGTATTTCAGAACACGTGCCCTGTGGGATGAAAAAGAGTCTACAAAACAACAGCGGCCATGACAAAGACAACCATGGCAGGTGGCAGCTAGCACTAATGGCTGTGAAATGCTGAATTTTACAAAGCACAAAATTCCATATTTCCACCTCTGAGGGACTGTCAGGGAGACTTCTATTAGAAACTGATTAGCAGAAGCTTGTCGTTGCTCTGGGGAAATTCACAGTCCCAGAAACGTGCCCTTGTTTCCCTTCATCCAGGGGAATAAATTTCTGAAGGCACTTTCTCTGCCATAGCTTTCTTAGGGAAATCATGTCTGGAACCATTCAATATGATTTTTATTATAAAAAGATAATTAAAGGATTAGATTATCAAGCCAATGAGACAATGTTGAAGGAAAACTGTAATTACTGAGCTTGCTGAAAGAAATACCAAGGGGACTTCAACAGCTTCAGAAAGATTAATGACTTTTGCCTTCTGTCTCCAAAAGGGGAACATAAACAGAAATGAGCTTCAGCAAGAGAAAGTCCCTGGGAGGTACTTCCAGGCTTGAGGAGAGAAGCAGACACAAGCTGAAAGTCAGTATATTGCAGTTCGGTCTTTATATTGACTATAAGCGAGATGTGCATATGTGTCACAACAGTTAGTATGGTAAGAACCCCCAGTATATAGAGAAAGCACTGACTGGGGCTGACATGGCACTTACTGCATTTGCCTGCTGACGATCTGGCAAACTGGTGTAAAATCATCCATGCATTGTGCTTTCGCTGTACATGTCATATTTCTCAGGATTACATATCTCAATAACATGGAGCTTTCATGTATTTGAAATAGTGTGACTGGAGGCAGAGGTGATCTTAGGATACTGCCATCTGGGAACCCAGCATAGTGCACGTGTGCATATCCTTTTCTGTGTCCCAGTCAGTTTCTATGACTTTGTTCTTCTTGGTATTTAATTTGCTAGATCCCTCTCCTCTTCTTCTCCTACCTCTTGATTCTCCATCCTTCTCTTGATTTTTTTCCTCTTAGTCTCTTTTCCTTCTTTTGCCAAAAGTTAAAGCGGAGCAGGCCTGAAGTCTACAGATCCACAGAAAGTTTTGTTTTCTAAGAGGGCCTTTGAATTCATAAGAAGGCATTGGGCTGAAATAGGAAGCATGACTTCCACGGTGCAGAGGGGCACAGTATGTTGATATCTGGATGAAGGCATCTAGTTCCAGGCTTAGGTCAGTGATTCAGAGGGAGTCTTTTGGCTTTCAGAAAGTCAAGTTGTGCAAGACCCCTTTTAGAAGAGAGGGAAGTTGAGTTCTAATAAGGATCAGGCTCTCCCCCTCACATAAAGCTAGATGGTGTTGTTATAGGGGGATAAAAGGCAAGCATCTAGACCTGGCTCTCCACAGTTCACTCCGAGGGTTTTACTGAGAAGGTTAGCCATTTTGCACCCATTTGATCAAATTGTAAAATGTGTGACAATTCTTGCTACAACTGAGACTTGTATTGACAAGAAAAAAAGGAAGATGATGTGAGACATTATTTTGATAAATGCTAGTAGCACTAGTCCATTTGTTACTTTTCTGTCACTGAAACAAAATATCTGCCAAGCAACTTTAGGGAGGGAACATTCATCATGGCTCTCAGTTTCAGAGATGGCATGGACCACTGAAGACAAAGGTTTAGACATGCAGAGTGATAGGAAAGTGTGGGTCATTGTGAAGGTAGGAGCCTAGAGTGGCTCTGTATTTCATGGCATAGACAATGGGACAGAGAGCCATATCAAAGCCTGAAGTAGATAATACCTTCAAAATCCAGTCCCTCTAGGCCCCGTGTCCCAAAGGTTCTGCTGCCTCCCAAACTAGCACTGACTGTACACTAAACTTTCAAAAGTATGGGTCTAGGGAAGACCTTTCAGACTCAAAGCATAACAAGTATATATAAGCAAGATGACATTACATCCCTGAGGGGGAAAGGAGTTTAAACCCTGGAACCCAATACTGCATATGAACATGTCTCCACATGGTAAAATGAGAGCCTTGACGTTTGGTACTTGATATCCTAGATGCTGATGCTAGCAGCACTGGTAACAGACCCTGACCATATACCTCCAACTCCAGGAGAATGATGTGTGTGGTTGCAAGGAGATGGGTGATAGGTTTCATGGCAGTCTTGAAGAAGGCACAGTAGTCAGTGGCATCCCAGTGTCTGGCCTTTCTTCTGTTTAGGTGCTGTTAGGTACCTTCAGTGAGTGTACCTCCCCATAATGCTGACTTCGCAAACCTAGACAGCTCTTTCGCAGACTCCTGGGGTGATACTGACAGAACACTCAGAGACAAGGTGGAAAATCTCTGTACTTCCTTGAAATCATAAATGAAGAGAGTGCTTTAATTTGGCTAGGCTGGACTCCTTCTCTAACTAGCTCACTAAAATGAAAGCATTCTTCGCTCTGAGCGCTTGTGTGCTGATTAGGCTACCATAATTTCTGCCTGCCTACTAGGACTGCTTTGCTCCCTCCCTTTTCGCTAATTCCTACTCTGGCTGGAGCCCCTCACTAGCATTTCTTCCAATAGCATAGACTGAGTCTTCAGGGACTGTCTCAGAGCTCCTTAAAAAGAGCTTTTGCTCCAGTGGTACTTCCAAGTCGAGGAGAATCAGTCTCTCCTTCCCTTATGGCCTTTGCATAAGAGAGAGAGGGAGAAGAGGAAGAAAAAGAGGTGGAGGAGGAGGAGAGGAGATAGAGAGACAGAGACAGAAAGAGAGAGAGATATATGCCATAATCGTTCCTACCTCAGAGACTGTTGTGAGGATTGCCTTAAGAAATTTATAAGTGACTTAGCACAGGACAGTAGTATGCCTTCAATAAAATTAAGTATCATGTTTTTGTTGTTGCTGCTGCTGTTGTTGTTCAGGCCATGGGGCTAGAGTTCAGTATGGAGAAGTGAAAGCATGTTCTGGGCAAAGAGAGGATTGTGTGCTAAGAGTTATTGACTGTGTCTAGTTAGTTTCAAATATGCGCCTAGGCATCTGAACTCTTGGACAATGGAATTTTTACCATTTTGCTGTCAGAATGTAGATGTTCTCATGTAAGACTACAGCACTGCTTTGCAATGCATTGTACTTGGGTATTCTGTTTGATTCTAGCACACAAGACAGGTTGGAAGCTTTTTTTCTTCTAAACTGGATTTGGACACAATAGCTCATCTCTGCAATTCCAACACTCAGGAAACTGAGGAAGGCGAATCAAAACTATTAGGTCAGCCTGTGCCACAATTACAAGTTCAAAGTTAACTTGAGCTACATAGGTAGACCTTGTGTCAAAAAAAAAAAAATAGTGCTGAAGACACAACCTAGTAATAGAATGCTTGTCTACCATGTGAAGAGCTTGGAGTTTTGTCTCCAGCACCACAAGAAATACATAAATCCATACACAGGTAAATATTTTTAAAGTGTCAATCTGTGTTGAAGATCTGCCCTTGCTGTATGGGAATACAAAACAGAAGGCCCACAACAGTCAGCTCAGAGCCAAGGATGCATTACAAAGACATTCAATTAGGAGGGGCTGGATAAAGGAGCAAAAGTCTGAACCCTAGATAGGAAAGAGCAGGATCAGAGGGAGGTGGGGGGTGGACCCTGGGAATGCCAGGATACATAAGATCATCCAGCTGCCCCCAAACTGAACTTACAATGTTTTCTGTGTTCTCTTTGAAGAGGGGTTGGCTTGCCCAGCCTTCAATAGAAACTCGTTGATTGACACTGCATTGGGCACAAGTTCAACATGAGTGTGCCTTTAAGCTATTTGTTTGATTTTTTAAAAATTGCATCCTTTGCAGTAAGACTGTTTAGCTTCTCCTGGCGCCCTGGGGCAGTAAGTTTAGATTGTTAAAATAGCAGCCATTAACACTCTCTGTGTTATGACACTGTCCTCCCTGCCCCCCTTTACAGAATCTGGGCTGGAGAGTGTTTGACAAAAGTTAAAATCTCCTCTCCACACGGAAGGACACAGAGACTCCTCAAAGGCAGGGCCGTTTATGCCTAGCCCTAACCCCCAAATACCTTCAACTCTGCCCGCCCCCGCCCCACACCCGCATATGTGATTCTCATATCTATTCAGGAACATGTACACATTCACGCTCCCCCACCCCACCCCACCCCCACATCCCTCAAGCTCTAGGGACCCTGGGGAGCCCATGTGCTTGATTTGCTTTCCTTTGTTTGACTTGTTTTGATTTGAAATCCGTTTTCAGGATGACATTGGGTATTTCTCCTATTATATTAGTTGTGCTGGGGAGGGAGCATGTAAGGCCTTTCTTCTTAGTCCTGGTCATGCTTATTTCTCTAAACTAGGAAATATAATGCTGATTCTATTGATCAGTCAAACCCGTCTTTGTGGACTTTGCATACAATGCCTCTTGAGCAAATAGCCCAGGCAGCTTCTAAAAGATTTATGAATTCCTGGATTATCTAGATTATTCATAGGTCTACTTAAAAGGGAATTTTTCATGAGAGGACTGGATGGCCCTGGCTTTCCTAAAGGCCCGTGGGGAAAGATCAAAAGAACAGAGAGACAAAGGGGACAGTGTGGAACTGCTCAGCTCCCTGAACAAGGCAATAATCGAGACCAGACACACAGAGCCAACCACCGTCTCAGACAATCAGCCCTGGTCACAGCTGAGCCATCACCTACGCCTGGGAAGCACAAAAGGGAAGTTCTGTGTCCTCTGGATAACTCTGGCAACAGCGCTGCCTGTACTGCCCAGTGGAACTCTGTGCAGCAGTGGACAACTCCCATTAGAGCAGCCACAAACACATGTGGCCACTGGACACTTGATATGCTTTGAGGCTACTGTGAGACTAAGAAGCTGCATTTAAATTGTGTTTAATGGTAATTAGTTTAACTGTAAACTGATCCAAATGACTGGTGACTGCTGCCCTGCATGGCACCGCTATATCTCATTCCTTGGGTGCTTTTATCCTGCATTAGGTTTAATTTTATACCTTCTACCCGTTTGTTTAGTTCTTTACAGCTATCTTAAGAGCAGGCACTATCTATTCTATGAGCACAGAAAATCATACCTTGGAGTGATGTTTTCTTCAGCTCTCTCTCTCCACACTTAACAATCCAGTAATTTACTTAAGGAAGACTGTAGCCTACCCGAAGTCACATTGCTCTGTAGGCACATTCAAGGAGCCTGAAACCCCAGTCTGCCGGCTTCCTGGATGGTGCTTCAACCACGTCTTCCTTTCAGATGAGGTTTTAAAAAGTGAATGCTCTCTTAGCCTCCATGGTCTTCAAAGCTCAAAACTGAGATTCACCCCTTATCATTTGGAAATATATTGGAGTTCAGGTCTACCTTTACCTCCTCATGTGCTAAGACAGAAAGTAGACCCGGGACAAAGGTTCATAGAGTAAGTTAATTCTCTAAGGCCATCATGTGACCTGTCATCTTTTGCACTAGATTTTGCAGGAAACTGATTGTTTTGTAGTGCTTTGAGTTGGCCAGAGCCCATGCTGTCTCAGCCCAGGGAGACATGGAATCTTTGCCTGTGCCCATGGCCCACGTAGGTGTTTGGGTACAGATGGGCGAACATTGGGAAGCTGGCTGGCAGACTGGCAGAAAGGCTAGAGTACTTTGGGCTCCTAGACCCTTCACATTCTGAATTGTCTTGATTTGCTAAACTAATTTCTGTTAATCAGGGACATGTCACAACTCCCTCTTTTTTCTACCTTTCTGAAATAACCTAGAATTAAATGTGTCCAGGGTAGAATTTGGAGGCATTTATCTTTCTGATCACTCTAGAAAGTGATACAAAGTGCTGAGTTTAAACTAAGCCCAGAATCTAATGGTAAAAATGAGGAGAATTCAGGGTATAGGTGGAAGGAAAGTATCCTCTTCTAATCCTTGTCCTCTCTGCTTCCCACCCCAGCCCTTTGCCCTTAACCCCGAGCCAACCAATGGTAACTCAGCCTTGGCTGAACTGAAGCAAAACCTGTGACCAGCCACCAAAGGTCAAGTTGCTGCAGCCAGGCAGGCCTGCCAAGAGCCAGGCCCAAACAAGGAGGCAAATCGTTTGTGCCCCATCTGTAGCACATGGTCTGCTCATTTCTTGGTACCACCTAATGAAGAAGTGATCTGGTCCTGAGATAGAAGGCTTCCAGAGACCCACCCAGTCCTAAAATTCTGAAGCCTAAGTATAGGCATTGGATGCCAAGGACACTGGAGAAAGTCTCCGGAGCGTGTAGAACACCAAGCCAATTGGAGTGCCTGCTAAGCCAGCCCAGGATTCCTTGCATTCCAGCCACACCATATCCACCCCCACCCCCGGAGGGCAGCCAGTGGCCACAGCAGAGCCCACATCCAGCACACTGAGACCCACAGCAGACCCTCCAACAGCTTGCTTCCTCGCTAATGGCCTGCTTGTTTGCCTTGTGCTGAGTTCAGGGAGGTGGACAAATTGTAAAACCCCGTTTAGCCTAAGAGGCTGACTTCCCATGGACTCTCTGGGCAGTGAATCATTTTGAATAAGCGCTTAAGCATCTTTCCACTGAGTCATCCTGAGGACTGTCAGGTTCACTAATCCTGACATATACTGTGTATATCCTTTGTTCAGATTCTGTCCCCATGCTGATACTGGGGCCTCGATATAAACAGCAGAACTTTAACAATGTGCTTGCTGGAAATCATTTGTATTAAGACTTCCATTGTCTGCCCCTCTCAAAAAGATGCTTGAAGCACAAATTAAAATCTTACCAGTACCAACTCTTGGTCTGTGTGTGCTTTTGGCAACATAACTACCGAGAATATGTCCTCTTTACTCTGAGTGGTGCTGCGTATTCAGTTTGTTTTCCAGATCCTCCATGGATCTGTTTTCATTTGGCTTCTTCTAGGCCAGGGCTGGCATTTTCTTTTTCCTGTAAATATTTTAGCATTTTGCAGGGACCTCTTGCTACAACACTTCCTTTGCAGTGTGAAAGCTGCCATAGACAGCATGGAAATGATGGCTGTGGCTGCCTTCCAATAAAACTTTATTCACAAAGACAAGTCCTGAGTCCATTTAGCTCACACCTCCTTTCTAGACACAAAATAACCTGAATCGGCAGGTGAAACCTAGTTTCCCATGCTAGAATCTGTGAGGACCATCTTGAAGATTGGAGTGCTTTCATTTTCCTTTTGGGAAGGAGACAGGCATTGTAGGAAGTTTCTTCCCATTTGGACTATTAAATCCATTTCTCAAAGGTGGTAGACACATTGTAATGACTAGGATTGACTAAAAGAGGGTACATTAACATGCAAATTTTAGAACTTAAAACACATAAAGGTGTCCATCTTAGGTGAATTCTTCTTTTTATCCTTACCTTTGGCCCTGGCTGGCAGCTTTGCCACATAGGATCTAGTTCCAATGTTCTGAGAGGGGAACACAGTAAGGTAGTAACTAGTGTCCTGGTTCTTAAGTGTTTTTGCCTTGGAATTAAAATTGACTTTTGCTCATATGTCACTGGTAGGAGGAAGTCACCTATTCTTGGGACCTGTTTCTCAGGGACAGGGAAATACATGACTATCATGTTCCTGGAAAAGGAAGTGCTGTTCAGTGCCCCCAACAAACATGTGCTTTCAAGAACTACTTCCTGGTGTTTTTCCTGATGCCTTTTCTTGCCTACCTTTTTGGTTGGCCTACTTGTATTTTCACCTAAACCCTACCTGGCTTCCCTCATTCATAATAGCCATTGAAATCAATACTTGAGAACACAGCCGAGAGACTCAAATATTGGTACACTAAGCAATACTTAAAATCTTGTGTAGTCCAGCCATGAATATGAAGTCAGGCCGCTGATCCAGGTCCTACATGCCTTTGGATCCAAGCATTGATTGCCATTGGGCAGCAAGCCTGAGAACAATTAGACCTCCCATGTCTCTGGTTTTGATTTCACTTTTGTTTACTTTTAGTGGAAATTTGAATCAGAGAGGGAATTCTGAGTGCAATGACTCTATGCAGTTCTTTCTTTTACTGCCATGGAGAACAGTTGTCAAGATGGAAGAGGTACGGAAAGTAAAAGACAGCATAGGTGTATGAAGAACTGAAGTGATGGCTTTGGCAGAGGAGACTACACAAGAAAACACAAAATAGGCGGGGCAAGCTAATTGCTCTACCGGTCTTCAATGCAAATGCTCCGTGACTCTACATACAAGGGCAGCCGTGCAGCTCAGACTCGGCTCCATGCCATTATCTCAGGAGCCTGAGTCCTTGTCTTTATCCCTCTCACCCTTCTGAGATCACAGATTCCTCTGTTGTGTCTTTTGCCTGTGGCCTTCAGTGTGGGAGAGAGAAAAGGAAAATTACACAGGGCATCTATCTGGTCACTCTTCTGAGGCGCTTGGGTCATTCTCTACCAAATTTTGTTGACAACGTTCACAAGGCGCCTAGCTGCAAAGGAAGTCTATGAAATGTAGTGTTTGTAACAGGGTCTACAAATGAATTTGATGAGCATGGGATGTCTGGCATAAGGGGGGTTCTTTATAGGAGGAGTTCACACTGGCTGAGTCTTCGACTGAAGCCTTGCACAACACTGTCAATATTGAAATTTTTGCCACTTGGAGTACTACTTGGTGACGTAGGAAACTACTCCTGCCTTTGGAAGCTTTTGAAGATGAAGAAATGTGACATATATCATATTCATATATTCATATTCATCATATCTTCCATTTTTCTCTGTCCTTCATGTGACCTCTGGACCCAGTTTTTAAAGGTATCTACATTTTCCTGGACATAGAGACTTGAGATGTGACTCCTAGGGAGAAAAATGTGAAGATGGCATTCAGTGAAATGAGAATCAGTAATCCCAGGCACTTATTCTGAATATGGAACCATTCAAAAATCACTCTTACAAAATAAGGGGTTGGGGCTAGAGAGACGGCATGAGTAAAGGAGCTGGCTGTTCTTCCAGAAGACCTGAGATCGTTTCCCAGCACCCGTGCTGAGCTGCTCACAACTACCTGTAACTCCGGCTCCAAGAGATGTGATGCTCTCCTCTGGTCTCTATGCACACATCAGCACATACCCACATAGAAATGCATGCATGCATAAGTAATAAAATACATCACTTATTAAGTAAACGGCAGCCATTAAAATGGTGGTGTATTCTTCCTTGTCCTGGCTACCAGGAAACCGAGAGTCCTGTGACACATACTATAATTTCACTGCCCTCTTGATGGGTATTTTTGCTAGTTACTTCTTGGCTTACGCTTTTGTTGTCTATTTTTATGCTTAATTACTTTTCATGGTAAATACTATTTGTTGCAGAAAGGAGAAAATATAGGTGTAACTTCTTACTATTTCATGTAATGTTAGGTTTGAAGACTGGCATTTAGATAAAAGGCGTTCTGCGTTTCCTGTGACTTCCAGGGCAGTTGCTTCCACATGATGTAGCTTTAGAGAACTGTCTGTGAGAAACATGTAAAGAAGTGTCTCGTGCCATTAAGAGTAGCTATGGCTTTGGTGTCAATATAGGGCTCTTAAAATAAGGACGTCCCCTTCTGTACTTTGCATATTTAAAGATTTGGTACAAACATAGCAATGACTTATTTTAGTCAAGGTGTCCTCATCCACTCTGAGGACAGATAATTCTCTATTGTTTGGGGCAGTGCCCTTTTTTGAAGATACTTTAACACTTCCCTTAGCTTCTGCCTGTGGAACGGAAGCAACACCTTCCCCACCCATGGCTATCAAAACTATCTCCAGCCATTGCTGCATAACCCCTCAGGAACTACCCTTCCTAGTTGAACCTTCATATGAAACAGTGGGTATCTTATAGTAGCTGAGAACTACTGCTCTAGTGCAAGGGGATTCATGTTTGCTTGCTTTTTGAAAATTATTTTCATTTTTTAGAATGTCATTTTTTTATTCTTCCACAATTTCATGCATGTATGCCATGTGTCTTGATCATATTAAATCAAATGCTCACTCTTGCTCTGTCTGGGACATTCAAAAACTTCACTTTCCCACCTTCATATCCATTGTTTGTCTTTAATAATCCACTGAATCCAGTTTGTGCTGCCTGCATGTGCATAGGTGTGGGTCTGTCCACCTGAGCATGGGAAACCCGCCAATGGCCACATTCCTGAAGAAAAGTGATTCCCCCTCCCTCAGCAGCCATAATTTGCTAATATCTCTATAGCCGAGGATGAAGCTGAGAAATAGCCCTACCTCAGGACCCTACTCTGGAATTCAGTGCATTTTCCCATGTTTTAAGTTGAGTTAAAGGTACTGGATGGTAGGTGCTTAGTGATAAGCATATACATACATACATACATACATACATACATACATACATACAGTATCATGTAGGTTGACCTCAAACTCACTATTTAGATGAGAATGACCTTGAACTTCTGATCCTTCTTCCTTTACTTTCCAAATGCTCAGGTTACAGGTATGCATCATCATGTCCAGTTTATGCAGCGCTGGAGATCAAACCCAGGGCCTTATTCATTTGAGGCATGCGCTCTATCAATTGAATTCCATCTCTAGTCCTGACCTTTTTGATTTTCAGACCACCTATATGTCTGCCTGGAAGAGATAGCAGTTTTCTTTCCAGAGCAGCCAATGAGAAGAACCTTCAAAATCACTAGAGTGGCTGTTCTTTTATCCTGGCTTTACTTTCCGATAATGCAACCTCCATCTCTAAAGCTCACAGATCTTCACATCACAGACCTTGTTTTCGTCTCTGAGTTGACCAATTCCTAGTTTTATCTCAGCAAGAGATAACAACAGTGCCTACCTGAGTGGGTGGATATATGTAGGGACAACGGATCTAATGAATATCAGTTTGAAGTCCCAAACACAGAGCTGTCCATCACCATCATTAGTCTGTAAATTTTAGTTTTGAGCACGGATGTGATTATTATAATTATCACAGTCTCAAACTTCCAAGTCTTTTCTGTGCCTATGCTATTTGCATATGTTGCACTCCCAACATTGATTCGCTATTTGAAGTGATTTTCTTCCATTGTATACTTTTAGCTCCTTTATCGAAAATGAGGTGTTCATAGGTTTGTGGGTTAAAATCTGGATCTTCTATACGATTCCATTGGTCAACTTCTCTGTTTTTATGCCAATACCAAGCTGTTTTCAATACTGAAGCTCTGTAATAGAGTTTGAAGTCAGGGATG
>NW_026068148.1:1944353-1968715 GCF_014885135.2 Alexandromys fortis
AGGGCCGCCTGGTAGCCCAGTGATCCAGGGACAGAAGGAAGGACGGGGCAGGCAGTGCAGGATCCAGGAGAACACAGGAGCCCCTGGAGCCCAGGCTGAGGGTGCTGGGCTCTCTTACTGGGGACCTTGAGGCTCACTGCTCTGGGTGGGTAGCCTTAGAGTAGGAGCTTAAAGTAGGAGCTTAAAACTGTTGTTGAGCACTGGTCCTAGCATACAGCAGGGCAGGGTTGGGGGTGGGGTGTTGGGATGCTGGCTCCTGGTAAGAAAGATAGCCCTGCAGGAGCTGGGGGAGGGGGGTTTGTGCTCTCTTCCGGGACTATAGCCCCTGGATAGCACACACTCACCCGTCCAGTTGAAGTGATTTTCAATCAAGCATAACGTGATTGGGGAGTTCGAACTCATTCTGCCCAGATAACTCTTCCTCTTGCTCTCTTTTTAGGAATTATTGATATAAAACAAAGACCAAATATTATTGCTTTTCCAGCTGGGCAAATCCAATGGTAGCCACACAGCCTGTTTGCTTAAATAAGATCTGACCCCTGCAGTAACCTTGCCTTCCATAACTTCATGTTGGCATGAGGATATGGGACAGCATAGTAGCATCTGGCTTCCGAATATAACTCCGACTTTTAAAGTGAGAATGTTTGTTTATCTTTTTGTTTGTTATTTGGTTGGTTTTACCTTTGATATCTCTGTTTCCCAAAGAAAAGACACTATTCCATGGCAGTCAGGAGTGGAGGGTTGATTTTTTTTTTTTTTTGTTTTTTTGTTTATTTTTTTTTTTTGTAATGGAGTTCTTTTGCATCTAGGATTTCCTAACATCATTCTTTTTCCTTCTCTTAAATTACTCTCCCTGTAGTTCTGACTTTCGCTCCCATCCTTAAGGAATTTTGTAGGAGGAAAACCATAACACTTTCTCTTTTATGCTCCGATTTCTAGTACATGGGAAATGTGCCCCTCTTTTTGTGTCTAGAAGGAGAAAAGCTGCATTTTTTCTAACAGTGTTCTCCTGTTCTAGCGTCCTGGAGCCTGCAGCTTTTGCCTTTGCTGCCACCTCTTTCTCTGCAAACTCTCCAAAGGCCTACAGGGGCTGCTTTCTGACGGCTGATATTTGAACTTTACCAAACACAACAAAATGCTTGTTTAACGATAAATTTTTTCAATTAATTCTCAAGTACTGTGCTGCCTGTATTTTTTTCTTTCTTTCTTTCTTTTAGTTGATAATAGGCTAGGAATAAGTTCTTTCAACCATCTTTAGAAAGGTCCTGCTTCCAACTTCATTTTCTATCCTCCAGTCATTCCAGAACACTTTTGCAACAATACAAAATCTCACTGGATCACATCACTACCTAAAAACATTTCACTACCTTCCTGTTATATACACAAAAACTGTAGACTGCAGGACTTGACATCTTAGTATCTCCAGGTGCCTGATGTCATTGCATTATCATTGCAAGTACCAAACTGTGGTTTCAATCATCAACACTCCACAGTATTGCATAGGTGGGGGGACTTTTCTCTTGTTTTGGAAGGTTTGATAGTAGAAATAAAAATGTCAAGGAAGGGAAAAGACACAGAAGCTGCTAGAAGCCCATGTTGGGTCTTATCTGAAACCGGTAACTAAGCATGAGAAGTGGGATCTTAAGTTCTCTAGTTAATAGTATACAGGTCATGACAAGTATCAAGATTCTCTTGATGTGTAGGTGTTAGATGTGATACACAGGCTGTTCCTTGAATGCTCTGAGTGAGCCCAGGAGCTCAGAGAAAATGCTCAGTTGCAATCATGCATGTTCCTTAACTGTGGCACTCCTGAGATCCTTCAACATGTGGAGAGAGACAGACATGGGGTACCTACATGATAACCCTTTCCCCAACTTTATTTGATAGTCAGAAACCAGTTTTCATGGAGCATCTTGTGAACCAGTAGTGCTCTGCAGAGCAGACTTGGGAAATGCTGCTGTAGGCAATCGAAAGGAATGCCTGACCAAACTCCCCACTGTCTCATCCAGATGCCGCACATTGTTTCTGTAAGTGCTGCTTGAGTGTAGAGACTAATTTGTCCATTTCAAAGGGGCATCGGCCTTCAAAAATCCCAGCTCCCAACGGATTAGAACTAACGGAGTAATAGTAGAACTCATTTAGGGAATTTATTCAGGGGAAGGAGAAAGGCAGAAGCGACACATGTTACCACAAGCCTGTCATTAACAATTACAAATCATGCATAACAGTTTTAACATTTTCGTTGCTACTGCTAATCCAGTTAAGATACCTCTGGAGAATTAGAAAACATAAAATCGCATAGCTTGGAAGCAAAGGAATACTCCACAACTATCAGATCCACAGTGGAAGGGTTTTGTGTTTTAGCCTACATATTATAAGTGCAGATGGACGTTTTGAGATTGAAGAATTGGCCTCTGAAAACAAATTTCTGCTTCAGTTGTTGGACTGAGCTTCGGAAGACTTCTCCAGTTCTCATGTTTTGTGGTGCTAGGTAAAAATGAAAGTCCTGACTTTGCATCCTTGTTTTGGCCCTAAAGATCAGTGTCCCCTTCGCATCTTGGGGCCTTGTTTCCTTGTGTCAAAGAAAAGGGGATTTCCGGTTCCCTCTTGGAGGAAATCCTAGGAGATTTGCGTAATGAGATTAGAACAACTCATGAGCTGAGTAATGCAGCTGAGGAAGCTGTCGGATGAAAGTTGGAGAAATCTGGGCAGGGAAGAGTGTACAGGTTTCCTCTGCACTGAAGACTGGACTAGGAGGAGACTCCACGAAGAAGTGCCCTCAGCCCCCAGAAAGCTGTTCTAAAGCTGTGGATGCAGAGAACGTAGACCATGTTTTGTGCAGAGATGCAGTAAGCACTGAAGCACCCAAGCTTTCTTTTTCAGCAGTGAGGGCGTCTCTTTTGCATCATGGCCTAATCCAGATCTCGCAAAACCCGTTGAGCATTTTTCCACAAGGATATGTGCCCTCGTACCCTCAAAATTTTGTAACTCACTTCATGATGACTTTTGGAAGTCATGATTCACCCCCATCAATCTGAGCTTTAAATAGAGTCATTTGGCGCCTAGATGTATATGTTTTACATCTTAGTAGAATTAATAACAGCCTCTAAACATTCACACAAAACTATGTTTGTTCCCTCACATTGTTCCTTGTTACAGTTCTGAAACCATCAGGAGATGGAGAAAGAAGAAGACATGAGTTTTGTTTCCTTTGTAGTTATTGATTACTTAGAAAATAGTACAGCTGGGACCCATGAGATCACATGTAGAAGGACATGTTGAGAAGCTTAATGACCGGAATTCCATCCCCAGACATGCCCCTACCCCCAATATACTTGATATTGGGTGCTATGCATTATGAAGAGACAGATCACTAGAGTTTCTGCAAATATCAGAATGCATTTCACAAACCATAAGGCCTCAAGAGGATATGAATAAGCAAAGGGTAGTCTGTGGGGGTGGTTGGTTCTAGCATGAGTCAGGACAGAATTGGCAAGGAGTGTAAGGAAGCAGGGACCTACCAGGGAGCATTCTTCAGCTCTATGACATATCCTCAGGGGAAGGACAGTTGAGTTATGTGTCATGCCCCTGGCTGGGTCATGCTGTGATGCTCCTCCATCTGCATAGCTTTGGTTTGGGGTGTTTGTCCACAGGCCAATTGATGAGTAGCAAAATAAGGCTGGCACTGATGCCCAAAAAGCAGCAAATCACCAGCAGAGGGCCCTTGCTGAACTGACAGAACTCGCATAGAACATAGTAAGCTCTTAAGTCTATCTAGCCTGCTAGAACAGACTGGGGCTCAAATCTTTTTACCATATTAGATGGCGTGCCATCTGAAAAGTAAAGACAGTCATAGTCAATAGGCTGTTTCGTGTAGTTTGTTTCACCCCAGGACTTTTAAAAAATAGATAGATAGATAGATAGATAGATAGATAGATAGATAGATAGATAGGATAGGTAGGTAGGAAGGTAGTCAGTCTTTATGCATAGTATAAATCCTGCAATGTAGAAGCAAGTAAAAACAACTTCTCACAATAAATGCACATATACAGTTACAGAAAATATTTAGAAGCAGAACCCAGAAATGCAAAGCTACAGCAGCCTCATCACTCAACAAGCTGGTCCCAAAACCAGACTAACAACAGACAAAATGCTGCCAAAGCCCAAATCTGTGCCCAATTGAAAACATCTCTTGCTTCCATCCTTCCCAGCCTTCTGCCTGACAAGAGGGGCATATCAGGCAGGGTCAGCTACTGCCTGACAGCAGCTGAAACACGGACAGAAATGGGATGAAAAACAGCATACAGATGGGGTCCGGATGAGGAGGGGAGAACTGGGATTTAACCAGGGTGTGAGCTTTCAGCGCCCTCTTCCTCGCTCTTCTCTCCAGCTGCAGCCGCAGAGGACTGTTTCCGCTCACTCGGCACCTTCTTTCTTGGGACAGTGTTGTGTCTGTCTGTTCAGCTGAAGAGTGATCTGTCGAATCTGCTACAAGAATTTCCTGGCCTGGGACCCCCACTGGGGGCTGGGCCTGAGGTGGGAGCTGAGAGGCTACTTTGTCTTGCTGAAGGTGTGCAAGCAGAGTTGTTTTTTTTTTTTTTTTAAACTTTCCATGCGGGAATATCTTCCCTGCGTCAGTCCCTTTGTTTAAATCAGCAGTGTATCAGTTGGACTCCATTTCCCAAGGTGAATACTGGGAGCGCTAGGTAAAACGGTGGCACAGGATTGACCATGCTCTCTCCTTGGCTAGTTCTCCATTTACTTTAATATGCTTTCATATTTCACCTTCCTGCCTGTCACTAGGGCACAATATACCTTTCGTATGTCTATGTGTGCCCCATTTGTCACTCATATGCCTTCATTGCAGGATGTACAGCACTTCAGTCTTTTTCTGTACCATTTTTATTAGACATTTTCACAGACTATAAAATTCACCCTTGTGAAGTATACAATCTAATGAGTTTTGGCATATGCACAACAAACACAGTTATCTCATACCTAACATATTAGCAATCACTCTCTACTCTGACCCTTATTCCCAGGTCTTTGCATCCACTGTCTAATTTCTGGCTCCTCAGATTGATCTTTTCAATCCATTTGATAGAAAGGAAATCATACATTTAGTATACTTGTTATTGTTATTATTGTCTGGGTTTTGAACAGATTTAATGCTGCAAACAGACTGTTTTTGAACTTACTATGTAGACCCGGCTGACCTCAAATGTTTAGCAATCCTTTTTCCTCAGACCCTTGAATGCTAGAATTAATATCTAGCTTATTTGTCATACTTTGTTAAAGAATACTTTTGTCTATTTGTCAATTTATGTTTCTATATGATATCTCTTGATCATATCCACCCCCAACTCCTCACTCCAACTCCCTGGAGATATTTTCAATACAGCTCCATCCCACCTACACATCCTCTCCTTTTTTGTCCCACTTAATCCACTTAGGGTTGCCCACATGCTTATGGGTGTGAGATCACCCATCAGTAGTCGCATTCTTTAGGAAAAAAGACATCTATTTCCTTAATAACCATCCCTGAACAAGATCTCCTAAACCAGTGCTCTTCAACCCTCCTAATGCTGCGACCCTTTAATACAGTTCCTCATGTTGTGGTGACCCACAACCATAAAATTATTTTCATTGCTACTTCATAACTGTAATTTTGCTACTTTTATAAATTGTAAATAATTTTGGAGATTGTTGACTGATGTTTCTGTCCCACCAGGTCCCACAGCCATTTAGTCCCAAATAAACACATAGAGGTCTACATTAATCATAAACTGGTTGGCCTATTAGCTCAGGCTTTCTTATTAATTAATTCTCACATCATAAATTAGCCCATAATTCTTGTCTGTGTTAGCCATGTGGCTTGGTAACTTTGATCAGTGAGGCATTCTCATCTTGCTCCCTCTTGGTCTGGGTGATGACTGCAGACTAAGCATTTCTCTTCTCAGAATTCTCCTGTTCTCTTCCCCCCACCTATACTTCCTACCTGGTTGCTCTGCCTATACTTCCTGTCTGGCTACTGGCCAATCAGTGTTTTATTAAAATACAATAAAGTGGGTACAGACCATTGTCCCACAGTGGGAGATAGAGGTTTACCAAATGGGTTACAACCCACTGGTTAAGAACCTCTGTTCTCTTAGGATGTAAGCTCCTCCCTAATTCATACTGGAGGTTTGACCAACTTGATTTGGTGCAAAGCTCTTGTAGGTTACCATAGCTACTTTGAGTTTATGATTTCACCTCTATCATGTATAGAAAATAGCTGTACACAACACTGTTGCTCATTGTCTGGCTCTTACATTCCCTCCTTTCCATCTTCCATGGTGTTTCCTGGGTCTTTGAGGGTAGTTGATATAGATGTCCCATTTAAAGCTGAGCACTCAGTAGTCATTTCTCAGTTATGTCACTACAAAACTGGTGTGGGAGGTCCTTCTGTCTATGTGTTGCTTTTATTGGTTAATGAATAAAGAAACTGCCTTGGCCTGTTGATAGGGCAGAACTTAGGTAGGCAGATAAAACTGAACTGAATGCTGGGAGAAGGAAGGCCGAGAGAGACAGATGCCATGGAGCTGTCAGAGTCAGACATGCCAAAACTTTGTCCATAAGCCACTGCCACGTGGAAATACATAGATTAATAGAAATTGGTTAAATTCATATGTAAGAGTTAGCCAATAAGAAACTAGAGCTAATGGGTCAAGCAGTTGTTCAATTAATATAGTTTCTGTGTGATTATTTCAGGTCTAAGATAGCCGGGTGGCCAGTACTAACAAGCACCCTCCCTCCTACTACACAAAACCAAAACCAAAGCAAAACAAAAGCTTTCTCTGACCAAAGTTGAAAATAGGACTAATCTATGAGTATAAAATAAATATTTGGAAGGCAGTTTGGCAGTGTGTCCATTTAGCAAAACAACGGTAGTAGGTTCCAATGCACTAGGACTTATGACCTTCTTAAGAAGGTTAACCAAGGGCTTTGACCAGGTTGACAACACTAGACATGGACTCTTTCTTCATCGGGTCTTAAAGCCAGTCATAAAGCAATTGGTTACCATTTAGAAACACTAGTGACAATCTATTCTGCTGGCTTCTAATTCCACTCATCTCAGTGAACATCAAGTGAAGAGTGGTTAGCTGAGACTTCTTTGAAACTAGAGCTTGACCATGAATGGAGGGAAAAAAGATGATAGGTGAATGGGTCAATAGAGCAGACCCCTAAATGGAAATTCTTTATGCAAGCCTTTCTGGAAAAGAGCATAGACAAGACTCATCTTTGTTTGGAAATGATATCTGAAATACATCGACAGAGTGCCTAAAGAGGCTCAACTTTTCTTTCTTTTCCTTGGCTTTGGAAACCACCCACAAACATAAATACATTTGTGACTATGCTGATCCTCAAATCCTCCTGTCTGAGAACTTTAGTGATCCAAAGCAGAATCTACTATGTGGTTGTGGGAAGTAATTCTGGCCAGAAAACAAATGCTGGGCTCAAGAAATCTCAACTGTAGACTTAGGAAGATGGCTCATCTAGTAAGAACACTTACTACACAAACATGAGAATCTGAGTTGAAGTCTAGAAAGCCATTTGTGGTCACAAATACTTCTAATCCCAGTGCTGTTGTGGCCAGAGACAAGATAATAGTAGAGGACTGATGCCTGCCAGCCTAATTCCAGGATCAATGAAAGACCCTATCTCAAGGGAATAAGGTGGAGAATGATACAGCATATGTTCTTCCAGTCTCCATCCCCCCCCACAGTTGTGCATCCCACATACACAAATGTACACATACATAAAGCACATTTAAAACAGAGAGACAAGTGCTGGCCCAAACTTGCCTATCATCAACATGGAGAAAATAGGGTAGATTGTGTCCACTGACAACTTGGGCATAATATGATGGTCCAGCATGTTTTATGAATATAAAGGCTTAGGAGTGAGTGACTGTCTAGCCACCATCCAGGATCTGGTAATGTTTTAGAGATTCTATAAGAGATAAGGAGTATATTTTGTCTAGCTCTGTCAGTATATTATGAGACTCTTAGTCTCAGAGTCACAGGTTCAAGCACCACCAGATGAAGAGAGAACTCACGAAGTCTGGTCAATAATTTATTAAGGGTTGCAACAGGAAAACAGACTCACAAATACAGAAGACGGTAGACAGTGCTGCTGATCCAGCTGCCGTTGTCCTGCCATTCTACCCAAGGGTGATTACAACCAACTGCAAGTCTTGCTCCTTCTCCAACCACCCAAGAGAGAGCACGTAATCCCTCTCTTCAGTTTTATTTGGTCCAGTATCAAGAGAAAACCACGCATAGGCCAGTCTCTCCCAATGCCATTGGCTGAATGAATCGAACTCCCACAACAAGCTTTACTTTATGAAGGCAGAAATAAACATCGTCGCTGTGTTGAAGGTGGATAATTTCTAACACAGTACATACTAGTGGCTGATGTTTTTGCTTCTCCTTTGGAGGCTGGTGAATTCCTTATACAGAGGTGGGATCTGAAACTGTAAGATCATGCCCAGCCTAAGAACTAAGCATCGTCCCCAACTATTCCTTTGTAAAAACACTTTCTGCCTTCAGGAGACCTCATAATTTCAAGCAAGTAATGATATAACAATAATTTTACATATTCAGCAGTAATATGTAAGCAGTATTACATTGAAAACATTAGATGTCTTGTTTACTTCTTACAACTCATGAGGCTGTCATTGTTAGCGTCCTCATTCACATATGAGAGAACTGAGGTAAAGAGACACTAAGTAGTCCACTCAGCTGATAAGCAAAAACTCAGTATAATGGAGCTGAATGTTAAACTCAAATAGGATATTCTGAAGTTGGGCATTTTCTTCCATTCATGACAGATTCTAGTGGCTACATCTTTGCTCTGTATTCTGCAGCCTCATCATGGATAAAGCATCAAAGGTCCATGTTACAGTGTAATTAAAAAAAAAAAGCTACTTTGAAACATTGTGTTCATCCGGGCATTGTGGTGCATGCCAGAACTCAAGAGGGAGAGGTAGGTAGACTTCTGTGAGGCCAGTCTGGTCTACATAGTGGGTTCCAGGACAGCTAGAGCTGCTACATAAAGAAACCCTGTCTCAAAAAAAAAAAAATTGAAGCATTGTGTTCCATTGGCACCTAGTATGAACTTAGTTAATGAGATTAGTACTAAGGACCACTGATAGGACCTTACTATAATGCCCTACAGACAAACGAAGTTTTATGGGGGACAGAGTTTGATGAAGATCTGAAAATCATAATAATCTACACCCTCAAGGAAGCAGATCTTGTAACAGGATCAGGGCCTGCTTGTTGGGGCATTATGTCCTGCCAGGTTCCCACAACTGTTTAGCCCCAAAGAAAATCACACAGAGATCTCCATAAAATTATAAACTGATTAGCCCATTAGCTCAGTCTTCTTATTAGCTCTTGTAGCTTATATTAACCCATTATTCTTATCTATGTTAGCCACGTGGCTCGGTACCTTTCAGTTGGGCAGGTTACAGCTTACTTCTAGGTAGTCTGGGCTGGAATGGGAGGAGCTTCCTTCTTCCCAGAATACTCCTGTCCTCTTTGCTCCACTTCTACTTCCTGTCTGGTTTTCTCGCCTATACTTCCTGGCTGGCCAATCAGCATTTATTTAAAACATAATTGACAGAATACAGACAATTCTCCCACACCAGATATAGCTAAGCCATAAACCCAAGAAGTTCTAGACTTGGAGCTATGGAAGGAAGAACTTAAATAGTATACATCACCAGTTCATATGGTAGACCCATTGATCTCACTGTAAATCCCAAATGATCTGAACTCAGGGACCCTGAACACTGACTGTTCAGGGGTGCAACAGAATCTCATTATAGGAGATAAAATCATTCTATATGATACTTATTCTCACTTAGCCTGATCACAGCATACATCCTTCTGTTCCTCATCTCACTACAGTTCCAGGGTCACAGGTGATTTACTATGAGTACCCTTTCATGTGTGCTTTCTTTCTACTTAGAGGAAGATTTAAAAGGCTTTCTCAGATTTACACAATGAAATTAAAAAACTGCTTGGAAATCAATGGGATAGCCCTCACGCACACTTTTCCAAAGGATGCTGAATTGATGTGGGTGGGAGAAAAACCCAGTCATTGAAATAAGACTGAGTAAGTCCTACTTAGGATCTGTCCCACTAGTAGGAATACAGCTAGGCTACACATGACCAGCATTGTAGGCTGGAATTTTGAACACTTGGAAGATACCCAAATGGCCATCTTATCTAACCCACAGCCTTCAAATAGAATTTTTAGAAACATGATCTTCAAAATAATCTTTGAGTGAAAAATAGATTTATATCATTTAATAACTTAAATTAATGCGAAAGTCCATGCTTATAGGATTATATATCAATGTATATTTAATCATACCCATTAAAATGTCTAAATCAGACTATTCCACATAAAACTATTTCTATCCCAACATATAATTTATTCATAGCTATTATGACTTTCTTGTGTAGTTTTCCATGTTTTCTTAAGGAAAATACAAGTGAATATGACTATTTACTGTTTAAAGTATAGTCTATAGTACATAAAATATAATATGAAGTTCATATCTACTTATGCCTCGCTTTTTATAATCTCTTCTGTCAAGTCTGTATATCATTTCCATATTCTCCCTCCATTCTGACCTCTTGCCCTCTGAAGTGCCCTGAAGATTTTCTACCACTGTATCAGTGAAATGCTACAATAGCAGAAAGAAGTTACATTCAAGCTCAGCCATGAAAATAAAGTAGACTGAGAGCAATGGCAACACAAAGGGTGCGCTGATTCTTGAGATAAGCATCTAGCCCTCAGAAGCCCTATAAAGCTGTTTCTAAATAGCCAAGAATTTCTCCACTAAGAGAATGACAATCTGATGGTGAAGAAAAGAGGAAAGAGAGAAACCACCACAAAAGCTTTTGTTTCCAGAGTGTTCAGAGAAAGATAGCACCAGGCAGGTGGCTCATTAAAGCCACATTCTTAAAGCTCTCTGCACAACTCGCAGTCACCTCAATAGGACCAAGTCCCTTCTCTGCCACTATCTAGCTAGAGCCTCTTTGTGCATCAGTTGCTTACTTTTTTATTATTATTATTATTAAAGTGGTGCTGTATTTGAGGAGCTTTAAAAAAACAGAATTCTGTACAGGTCTATGCACTCACTCCCAGCAAACATTGATTTATTTGGAGATTAAAACAAACCTTTCCGGTGAGTCAGAGTGTCGCCTGTTGATGGGGAAAGAGGGCAACCTCTATTTTCACTTTGGGTAGCATTCTGCCTAAGGGAGATTTCAGCTGAGAAGGCTCTGCCCACAAATTCTGGAAGGCAAAGCAGATATCCCCCAAGTGGGCTGAGTGGAAGGCACTTTGGGTAGCAGCAACTGTATAACTTAGTTGCATGAAGTTTGAATCTGTTAGATCCGGGCTGTCTGAGGGGCCAAGTGAACATGTATTATTGAAGTCTATTTGCTCATAGAAGAGTGGCACATTGATTAGCTTCTTCAGGATGAACGGTTTAATTCTGGCTCCCAGTTTGAGGATACAGTCCATCATGGCAGCAGGAGTTTGAGGCAGCTGGTCACATTGCACCCAGAGTGGGTTATGAGCACTGGTTGCCTTTCCAGAGGACCCAAGTTCAGTTCCCAGTCAGGTGGCTCACAGCTGCCTGTAGCTTCAGCATCAGGAAATCCAGCATCTTCTACACAAGTACCTTGTGTACATCTGTAGGGAGTACCTACACAAATGCGCACAGATACACACATATACAAAAGTAAGAATAACGTAAGTAATTGGGGGAGCAGAGGATTACAGAATTATTTTTAAGTGTCAGCTTTCCCAGACATGTGACAACCTCCTGAGTTTTACCTCCTTCTGGAGGAGGTATTTGTTTCCAAAGAAAGTCTGTTGGATTGCAAAATTTAATTGCAAACTGACAATCATTTAGGCAACAGGATGAATCTCTAATCACCGTATTTTAGACTTTGGAAAGAGCAAAAGAAGTAATAAATATTTAGGGTACGGAAATGTTCTCTAAGCACGTCAGAAATCATAGTTCTGTTTATTTATAAGGTCATTCCTCATATAAAGAGATGGAGATAGCTTCTTTTTCCGGTCCATCTGTAACAATATGTCTTAATGCTGTTCTGATTTCTTCATGGTGTTTCTCTTCCAGTACCTTTCATAGTATTTTGTGGGAATTTAAATAGAAACATGGGACATGGGGAGACTAGAAGCTATGCAGCCTGGATACTTTTGTTACAGTATTCTCCTGAGGGGTCCTGGAGCCAGCTTGGGTTTACACTGATTTCCTGCCAGTTTTCAGCTAGGCGCACTGAATATGTTCCAAGGATAGTTGGTTCAAAGCCCAGCCACCTCAGAAAATCTGGGAAGGGAGAGGATAGAGACTGGAGTGGCTTTTCTTGCGCATGTGGTTGGGAAGCATGCTGTGTTGGCCCTATAAAGATTCAGGGAGAACTGAGACATGTGCCCCATTCTTAGATAGAAAAATTAAACACAAACAAGAGAAAGTGGCCTGTGAAAAGTGAAAGGGAGTTGATACTGGGGCTACCATAATGATTCATAGATACTATTCTAAACTTTTAGCACCATTTGTGAAAATAACACACACTGGAAGGCAGAAAAGCTATTTTAGGGTCTACTCTTCTTCTGAGCAGCTTTGTAACATGGGTCAAATTCTTTCAGGTTATCTGTGGCTTCATTTTCATAAGTTTTCCCCTAAACCATTACAAATGTTAGCGTAAAATGAATGAAGATACCAAGACATTTACATAAGAATTGGTGGAAGGTTGACAATAATTTCTCTCATTTTCTTTGATTCCTGTTTACCTCTGTCTTCTGCTTTCTCCCCATATTCTGTTGAGTAGATTCGTAGACTCCAGTGCCACAGTGCTCTGAAGACTCTGAAGCTCATATGCCCAGTGGAAAACCTCTCCCTGCAGTTGCCCTGCCATTGATGTCTTAGTGGAAGGCCCAGTTGAAGAACCAATCTACATTCTTTTGAAGCTAAATATTTCCAGAGTTTATGTGTGTGCTCTAAAGACCTGCCAGCTTCTGTGAGAGCCACAGCAAATGTTTTGTAGGTCATTGTACATTTCCTTTACCACAAAATGCTGAGATTTGAAAAAATTAGAGCCCCGGGGGCAAATGGCCCTGCTCCTGTCCTTTCCCTGAAGAGTTCTACTCGTTTGTGCCAGCTGCACTTGTCTGCTTGCATGTAGACATAGCAGGGCTGGGGACTCAAGGCCTAGACAGAGAGTGAATCAGTATGAAATGAAATATGTCATAAAGGGTTCTTCTTTGTAAGCCAAAACTCAAGAACTATTCTTACAGGCTATACTTTCATGGATAAGTAGTTAACATCTAAGGGAAAAACAGTCGTGGTTAGATAAACTTATACAGAAAAGTAGAAAACCAAAGTTTTAGCCACATCATTGAAGTTGATGAAAAGTGCAGTTTTCTAGGTATTTTCGAACATGGAATTTCGCTCTCATGATCTGTTGCTTTGGGATTTGGTTATAATTAAATGACGCTTTGCTTGCTACAGATTTGTAATTATATGCGCTTTTCTTGATAGTGGATAGGAAGGAATTTCAGAATCAGATATCATTCAATGTCCTAGTGCTCCCAATTACAAGTTACATGACCTTGGACAGATAAATTAAATTTGTGGTGCTGCACATCGAACTTGGAGACAAGCATTCTACCACTGACTATGCTCAGGGCTTTACATTTCTTAATTCTTGATTTCTTCTTTGATAAAATTGGCATGATCATATATACAACAGAATGTTATTGGTGAAAGACAATGAAATAATGTACTTAAAATCACCATGTGCATAGTGTACACTTAGGACTCAATAAATGTTAACCATTGTTATATTATGATGACATATATTGTTATTATTAGCCTTTATAATTTTAATGCATCTCATGAACAATGTCAGTTTGTTTTTTATCAGTTTTAGAGCCGCATAATTTATGCACATAATATGGACTCATTATATTTTTATTAAAAAATTGCCCTGCTCCCTAAGCATCTTCCTAAAGAAACCCATGGCTCCTCTGATTTCACCACTCTTCCACTATCCTGTGGCAAAGCACTTTCCACACATTAATGAGTAGGTCAGCCTTGAAGCATAATCATTACTATTTTTGTGTGCACTATTGTGTGTGCACATGCGTGTCAGTGCATGTATGTATGAGAGAGAAAATCAAAGACAGAAACAGAAGACACAGAGAGACAAAGACAAGACTAAGTGTATGCATACTCATGCAATACAGAATATACTAAAGAAACCCCAGTGGAAAAAGTTCCAGAGATCATTCTCTTAAACTCACAGGGTGAATTAACTTTTCTTCTCTACGGCAACTGTCTGCTAGATTCTGTGAAGTAGAAATACATGAAAGAGACTCAATTTCAAAAAATAATTTATACACAGGTGTAAATAAGGTAATAGAAGGTGAAATTTAATTTCAGGACATCAGGTTTTGGTTCTCCTTTTCATCATTAACTAGTTCTGTTATTTCAGGGAAGTCAATGTCGTGATTTGTTTCTCTCCAATAAAAAAATGAAGGGAAGAATCTATCTCACTTGACTCATATATAGTTATGAGCATCACTCTTGCTAATATATATGCAACTCTTTTGTAAATAGTGTGCTGGGTGCCCATAGCATACAGACACACATTCTGGTGATATTCAAGTTCCAGATTTTGTTCTTTCAATATCAGGTACCTCGAGAGGTCCAGAGGATTGGCTAGAATTATTGCACAATACTTTGTGGAGAAAAGGAGACAAGAGTTGAACCTTTATAGTCAAAGTCTTCAACATGTAGAAGACCATGAAAGAAAAAGGCTGTCTTGGTAGAAGAATTAACAATAAGTAACAACCAGAGACCAAAGGACTCATATAATAAGCTATATAAAAATATCTATGTACAAATGTATGACAAGTTATATACAACATGATAAGGGATAATGTTTCCAGGGTAGTTACAGTAGACAATAGATGGTTTTTCTGAAGGTCTCCGAGAAGACTAAATGGTGGTAGTGTGGACTCCCTTTTAGGTAAGTCATTATCTTATTCATGCTGGACCAAGGATAATCTCAATCAAAGCAAGTCCTTGTCCTCATTTCTCTAATGCTTATGATATTGCCAGGCACATAGGTACTGCTCAATTAATTCTTAAGAAAACATGGATCAGCTGTAGCTCTTCTGTGGCTGTTTTAATACTACTACCCACAATTATTAACCTCTGGAGCAAGGATTGTGTTTTAGCTCCCTCTATGTAGTACAGCCCCATCTGCTGTTGAGAATTATAAAATTCTTTGAAAGTATGCCAATACATGATGTGGTTTATATTTTTCTCCTCCACTCTGTTCCAGAAGATGCCTTACCACCTGTGAACAATAAGGTAACCAGCAAGTCGTGTGAGTATAATGGAACTACTTACCAACATGGAGAACTGTTCATGGCTGAAGGGCTTTTTCAGAACCGGCAACCCAACCAGTGCACCCAGTGTAGCTGCTCGGTAAGACCCTGCATCTTAATGTTCCTGCTGGTCACTACCAAGATGGGAAAGTAGCCATCTCTGTCCTTATTTATTCAGTGAAGCAGATGCTATAAGGTGTTTGAAGTAAGATAAGGTGTGTTTACATCTCAAGCCTCCCCACCTGTCCAAACTACCTGATCTTCATCAAGTTTGAGAGCAATTGTCAAAGAGCTAAAAGTCAGTTGTATCCAAGGCTTTTAGCCCCAGAGGACTCAAATAGGCAAAGATGAGCTGTTTGACTTAATCATCACCTACATTTCCTAAATAGATATACAACTTAACCCTTAACCTGAGGAGTCATAGTTATTGACGTCTTGGTAATGCTATAGGTAGAACACTTAGCACTGTTCTAGAGCTACGTAATCAAATTTGGAAAAAAAAAACCCACAAGGGAAAAAACGGGTTATATATTTGTCCCTGTCCTATTTCTAGGCACTTGATCACTGGACCACATCCCTATTCCTTTCATCTTGTTACTAATAGGTTGTCAATCCCCAATTTCCTACAATGAGAAAGTGAAGTTAATGCCTGATCGCAATGATTCCCATGACACTATTTGTCATTGTATATACTTTATAAAGTCTGCTAACTTTATCCTTGCCTCAATGTATAGTCCAGAGACTATTAGACAGAACAATAAAATATGGTAAAATATATATTTAGAATGAAGCATGAGAGGAGCGATCACTGGTTTCTTAGAGAAAGTCAAGTAGTGGCTTCTTCAGTGAGAGAGGCATCAGTTTTCTTTAAGGGTGTGACTCCTGGTAAGTGGCTCATTCTCCTGTGTATGTCCCCTCATGTCCAAGGGTACATGAGTGGTACAATAGACTCAGTGGCTTACAAACAAAACAGACAAGACCTTGGAAGGGTAATGAGGGTGAATCTGGGAGGCCTTAAGGGAGGAGTGAGGGAAGAGTGTGATCAAAATGCATTGCATGCTTGCATGAAATCCTCAAAGAATTAGAAAAATATTATGTTTTAAGAAGATGAAGCATGAGAGGGTGAGGCTAGAGAACTGTTACAAGTTCGAGAACAAGCGGAATTACACAGCAAATCCGTGCCTCAAAAATTACAAAACAAACCACAAAAAGATGAAAAAATAAAACTAGAAGGAACTTGGAAACATCTTCACTAACTGAGCAGGGAAATAAACAGTGGATTACCAAGGGTGATAGAATAGATAGAATCTCTTCCAGTTGGGATTTTAAGTATCTCAGTAACCTGAATTTTATTGTGATGTTATATCTCTAATGGCCTTTCAAGCCTTACTAGGATGTGTATCCAAGAACAAAGCACAGGGCTTAAGAGATAACATTTAAAAGGTAGAATTCTAGGAAATTGAAATTACTTGAGTAACAGATGCAACTCCCAAAGTGGCTTCTCTCCCTTGCCTCACAGGGGACTGAGCTGTGGTATTAAAATCAATTTGTATAATTTCTACTCCCCCAAAAGAAAGCCTGTCTTTTGGTTTTGAAAAAAAAAAGACTGTATTGAGTGTTATAAACAGTGACCATGACCCAAATTCTCATTTTCATCCACTCCCAACAGACAGCTAGGTTATGATAAGGACCAAAGGATACCAGTAAAAATAAGAGAGGGGCACAGGGTTTGGGGGCCGGTGGCAGTCCACCCAGAATACTGCATATTTTCTTGGGCCTGGATATCTGACAAAGATTGCTAACTCTTTGGGGAGTTCATCTCTCTCTTGAGGAAATAGGAAATAGGAACTGAAAGCATGCATCATGGAATGGAAGAAGAACCTAAAGCTAGTTGGAAGAGAAGCGGTACTATGTTTTGGTCCCGGATGTACCCCAGGTACTGAGATAATGCCTGACGATCCCTTTTCTCAGATCAGCCTGGAATTGATTCTGGCTTTCCTTGGCAGGAGGGGAATGTGTACTGTGGTCTCAAGACTTGCCCTAAACTGACCTGTGCGTTCCCAGTCTCTGTTCCAGATTCTTGCTGCAGGGTATGCAGAGGTAAGTGCCCTATATCCCAAGGATCAGAGGATCGCCATCCCAAGTAGAAGAATTTAGAAAAGAACAAAATACCTGCCCCATCTCTGAAGAAAAGGAATTAGTTGTGGTTGTCTTTGTGTATAAAAATGTACCCAAATTATATACTAAATGGACTCGTCACCCCCTCAAACCTGCTGTTTCTGCTTGAGCTTCTATTTTGGTTTTATACTGGTACCAGACTTTCTTTCTAGCCTCCTGGGCTTGTACTTAATCACCTTTAACTTGGCCTTGCTTGCATCTTCTCAAATTACCAAATCTATTAGCAGCCTTTTCTAGTCCTTCCCATTGGCAATATTAACATTTTTTCTTTGGCTACATATAATCTATGACTGCATCAAGAATCTCCTGTACATTAAACTAAAACAAAACCATGCTCAAAGCCGTGTAGAGAATATCTGCATCAAGGGCATTGCTAGACTATTTATCATCTTTATGTGAAGTACAAAAAGGAACCCCATACTTAGGATACTCTATTGTCATTTTCCAGAAAGTCCCTAGGTCTTTATACCTCCAGCTGTGACACACTTGAGCAGAACCCAACCTACACAGTCATAGCAGAGATAATGTTCTTTGCCCTTCTAGAACTCACATTTCACCAGAGAAGACAAAAATAATTAAGCAAGCAAATATCTAAATATAGACAATATAAATATTATTAAAATAATAAATGAAAATATTATTTTTAAATCAGAAGTTTAAGCTTGAGTTGTGAGGAAGGCATTGGCTTGAGCATCTTGAAATTCAAATCTGAAAAATGAGTAAGAGTCATCCATGCAAAGAGCCTGGGGAAGAGAATTCCAGACAGAGATAAAAATAGTTCTAAGGCCCAGGAAAGGAAGTGCTTGAAGCGTTCCAAGAGTCTGAGGGGCAGTGTGGCTGGAATCAGGTGACTGTGGTTGAGACTGGCAAGAGATGAGATGAGGCTGAAGGGATGAGCAGAAGTTAAAACATGCAAGGCTATGGAGGCTGTGGAAAAGGAATTTGGAATTCAGTTGTACATGTGCTGGGAAAGCAGTGGAAATTTGTGAGCAAGAGTGCTGCAGGGTGCCATTGAAAAGGGCTCACTGGTTCTTTCATCCAGGTTTTACTGAAGGAAGCCAATAATCTAAGAGGAGAGGCCCAGAGAGGTTGATTGAGTTACCTCTCCAGCATGGGAGGATGGGACTCACTCGTGGTATCACATTGCATAGAAATTGTCCTAAGTGTAGCCTGTGGGATCATGATGCTTCAATTTTAGCCCCACCCTGGCTGTTTTCTAGCTCAATAACCACTATAAACCTGACTAACAGTCTCTGCAGTAAAGAAAACGGTTTTGAGCTTTAAGGGGGATAACACAAGGAAGGATCTAGGACAATCTAGGATAGCCTCAGGAATCGATCATGAAAAGTAGACAAATGTGATATGTATCTATCATTGCTTTTCAACCATGATGTACATAGGAACTGTCATGGTGGACTTACTCCCAGACCAGAAGAAAGTGATCCTAATTGGTAGCCACAGTTAAGGAGCACTGAATCAGAAGAAACTTGTCTGATATTTCCTTGTGGAAGTCAGGTGGATGAACCCTATTGATTATTTCCATCTTACACTTTGAAAAGGGTGCCCTTAGCTATGCTACACCGCTGTTCAGAAGTCCTTATTCTCCCTACCCCTTTTGAATGGATACGGAGGAGGAGTGAATGGGGGGAGGGGTAGAAAGAAGGGAAGTGGGGGATGGCAGAGGGAATAGGAGGTTAAGATGGAGGGGAAACTGGTTGCATGCAAAATAAATAAATAAATAAATGAAATCTTTATTCTCACATATATCATACTTAAAAATATTGCAGACATAATTCTAAGCACCATTCTTGGGTTCTCTTACCTTTGCATGTTTACCCTCTCCTCTCACTCAGTGTTTTTGTCTCGTAAGGATCCTGTTGATACCTATCTGGACCATACCTTCAGTGACCTTGGAGTAGGGCCCAATAGTCAGTATGTAAAATGAATTATCATTCTTTCTGCAGTAAAACAGTGCTGTGTGGACCAGCACTTAGACAAAACACTCCAAAGATCCCTGAGGACAGTCATCAGTGATGGCTTGCTACCTGCATTGTGCAATGAAACTGAGCTTGCTGAAAGTCTGACACCAAGATAAATGGACATAAATGTAATCAACTTCAATCTCTGATTTGTTGGTCATCTAATTGTTCTGCTACCCATGTATACTCTCATTCTGTTTAATATTCTACTTGCCTAGACTTTATAAGTCAATATGAATTCGATTACAGCCTAATTAGATTTTTGTTTCAATAAGGACATGCATCTTCCCCTACCTCTTTCTCGCTGTGTGTGTGTGTGTGTGTGTGCTGCTGTGGTGCTGTTATTACATTTGTCAGAATAATAGAAATTGAGATAACATGTCCTCTCCAGATTAATTTTAAGATGGTCCAAAGTCCAAAAGTCCATTTTGCATTGAGATATGCATGAGTTGCTAGTATAATCAGTTGGGCATTCTAATCCAGTCATTAGGGTAAGATTATTTCATTTGGAAAGGGGGATATAAGAAATATAAACGGGAGAACAATTAATAAAAAAAAAGGACATAGTGAGATGAAGTATTATTACATTGAAGAAGCTATGTGCAACAGAAAACAGGCTCTCAAGACAGAAGGATATGGATTTGACATTGCAGACCACCATCTACACTGTCCGTTAGACAAGCCACTTAACCACCCAGAGCCTGGGATCTCTCCGCTGTAACAATGAAGGATGTGATGGTATCCACCACCCACAGTGGTTGTGAAGATTAACTGCGAGCATGGAGTGCAGGGAGAAGGCCTCATACAGAGTGACTGCTTAAGAAGTGGCAATTATCCTGAAGTTAAGTAGAACGGAGCCTTCCCGTGTCTGATAGATTTGCCTTTTATTTATTTAATCTCCACAGACAGAGCTTTATTTCGAGTCCTTCTTGTGGGAACAGATCCTGGTACTGAGTGTCTTCAATTCACTTGTCACGATTGAAATGCTCCCTTTTAACGAGTCCTCAGAAGCAGCAGATGAAAGCTCATTACTACTGATGGTGCATTGTCCCTTCGTAGCTTGACAGTTTGCTACATTCTTCAGTTGGCATCCCCAGCCATAATGTGCCACTTTCTTTCATCTTTCTTTATAAAGACTAAATCCCCAACTTTTATAAAAATTGTTTTTTCTATGCCTTCAATTTCTTTACATCTTTGAGTTGTATGTAATGTGCTTGAAATGTCTTTGAAGTTCCCATTTATGAAGCACCTAGTTATTTTTTCTGTTGAAATGATGTTTGTACAAAGGTGTATCTTGCCGAAGCATATTACTCACACAGCAGGGAGCCCAGACACTTCTTCCCTATGCTGACCACCCTAACTGCAGCCCAAATACTGAAGAAAAAAAAAAACAACAATCTTTTGAGTGCTGAACTTGCAAACCTTCATATAAAGGGGCCTATTGAAACAGCCTGTCCGCACTGTCACCAAACACTAATTCTCGCCTTTCTCCCTGGGTCAGACAGCAATCCTAGACTCAGATTGAATCTCAGCCTCGGCCTCAGTTGTTTAGACATGTCTGTGAGGCTGGGACAGTCAGGAGAGTGTTGGCAGGATACGTGTCATTGCTGGCACTTCAGCAAACCTCATCTGGACTGAAAGCATAGTGCAAAGCAGCCGCTAGAACAGTAAGGGAAACTTTATCAGAAGAAAACATCTCTTCAGAGATTGTACTACTGCCATATATGGAGCAGACAGACCTCAAACTAAACCCACACCCAGCACTCCCCCCACCATTTATCATTTGGGCTTCTCGTCTCCCGCCTATGTTGCCAAGTCAAAGGGGGAAGGCTATGTACTTGGACTATGAACAAGGGAAAAGAATTTGGGGTAAGCTGCTGAATGTATTCAAAGCCAATCATGTATTTTATAGATCGTGTGGATATGTCACACTTACGTATACACCCGCCAACACGTAAATGCTTATGTGTGGAGTAACTCACTTGATCTTCACAACAGTAGTGGGAACTATTTTCATTCCTATCCCAAAGCTAGGAAGTGGACAGAGACATAGACAGAGCTCAACATAGACAGAGACTCTAAGTGATCTGTCCCAGACAGAGTAAAAGAGGCAGACAGAATCAAAAGTTGAGCCTAGTCATTCTGATTCCAAAGTTCCAAATTAGTAATTACCACCTTAACTATTGGGATACTTTTAAATTTACTTGTCTCATTATATGCTAAATACTTCTATTTTCCAGAAAAATAAGGTGTCCTAGGGGCAAGTTCCAAGACCATTTTTGTCCATCATTTTATCTCTAGCACTAAACAGGACCAGGTACTTAGTCATTACTTAGCAACTGTCTCATGGCTGAATGGAAATAATTATCTACACCCAATATTTTTTGAGTATGAAGAGAAAGGAGGGTAGAATGAGAAGGTTCCCCTCCACTTGTGAGTGAGTAGGCTGGGGCCTTCCAGAGAAGGATGAGTGGTACAAGTTAGTCTTTGCCTATACCGTGTTCCTTTTCCCCCTTTACTGTCTTGCACAGTACTGCAAATATGCCTCAATAGTTAGTGAAGCAATTTGGGACTCTGGAGGCAAAATCACGGGGTTTCTTTATTATCTGTCTGTCTATCTATCTATCTATCTATCTATCTATCTATCTATCTATCTATCTATTTTTGCCCCTTATTCTCATGAATTCTCTCACAAATCCTTTAACTTACAAGCATGACATATGCCACCAAGGACAGGTGTCATAAAATCCAGTAACTGAAAGGAGGGGGGGATCCTAATCTGGAGAGTAGAACAGAAATTCCTGGAGCATCTCCCCTCCATCAACTGCTATGATAAAACTGGTGACAGTCCTATAGTCTGAATTCCTGATGGTACCATCAATCCAGCACTCCTGTGCATTCTATTTGTACTGTTTGTTCTACGTTGTATGTGGTCCCTAATACTTTAATCTTTTGTTATTTGTTTGGATAAGTGAGTGGACAGGGTTGTTTTGTTTTAACTTGAAATGGAAAGTCCCTGTATATCCCAAGTTTGCCTCACATTTGCGATCCTCTTGCCTCAGCTTCCCCAATGCTAGGATTATAGGTTTATGCCACCACACCTAGCTCTTTGAAGAGCTTGGCTTGTTTTAAAGAGCTTGAAAACAATCTGTCCCTTCCCTTTCCTGCAACTCATCAGTTCTTTTACATGAACATATAACCAGACCCTGTAGACCAGCATAAACCATTTCCCTTGTGTTATATACCTATCGTCAACGTTTTCCACCACAAGGTTTAAGTGACACCTCCCTATTGCCTATTAGAATGCAATCCATTTTTCAGGAGCACAGCTGAGACTGAAGTTTTTACAAATAGTTTGTAATTTATTGCTTGACAGTTTCATACATGTATATAATAAATGTTGTTTCTCTTCACCCCTTATTTCCCTCTCTTATCCCATCCACACTCTTGCCGAAACCCTTCTTCCCTACAATTCTCTCTCCCTGCCTCTTACCGAGGAATTATCGACCATTAATGAAACTCCACTTCTAGTTGTTCCAACTAATATATCTAGCTTATTGACTTCCTTCTTTAACTAATTGTAGGTCTTAGGCTGCATCATACATGCTTTGGTCTATCTTGTGTTGATGTAACACAATACCTGAGACTAGGTCATTTGTGAAGTAAAGAGGTCTATCTCAGAGTTCTAAAGGTTGGAAGTTCAAAATTGGGTTACCCTGTCTGCTAGTTGAGAGTCACATGGTACTCCATCCATGACAAAAAGTGGTATGGAAAACTGATAGTTTCAGGAGCAAGGAAGAGTACACAAAAAGCTGAGATGTTTTATCCCACCCTCACAAGTGACCCAGTCTCTAAAGAAAGATGCTCACCATTCTAACACCAACCTTCCAATACTATCCCAACCAAATCTGTATATTCTTTTTAAAATAATTATTTATTATACGTATATAAATATTTTGTTTCCAAGTAGGTTTGGACACCATGTGTGTGCCTAGTAGTCATAGAGGCCAGAAAAGGGCATCAGATTCCCCAGAACTGTAATTATAGATGGTTGTGAGCTACCATGTGGGTGCTGGAAATCAAACCCGGATTTGCTGGAAGAGCAGCCAGAGTGAACTTAAATATTGAGCCATCCCTGAAGCCCCTTACTTAAGACTCTTGATTTGTTTTTCCTGGAAGCAGCAAAATAGCAGCTCAGAAGTCACCTTGGCTATATCTAGGGATCATCGGGGAAGTAGTGTGTGTGTGTGGGGGGGAGATATTTCTTTTTTTTTTTTGAGGTACCCTTTTCTTTTTTAATGTGTTTTTTACTTTATTGCTTCAAGAACACGGAACATGAGATCTACATCCTTAACTATTCTCAAGATGGCTGCATACATGACTGTGGACTTGAGGACAAAGTTATAGAACCTTTTAAGGCCGTTGATTAGGGACATGTTGTTTGCCTCCCATCTGGTCTCTGTGAAATGCCATTCTTTTTTTTTTCCTTTTATAGGATTCTTTTTTATTGAGAAAAGGAAAAAAAAGTTTCTGCCTCCTCCCAGCCTCCCATTTCTCTCCCCCTCCTCCCACCCTTCTCCCCCTTCCCCCACTCCTCTCCCCCTCCCCCCACTCCTCTCCCCCTCCCTCTCCAGTCCAAAGAGCAGTCAGGGTTCCCTGCCCTGTGGAAAGTCCAAGGTCCTCCCCACTCCGTCCATGTCTAGGAAGGTGAACATCCAA
>NW_026068148.1:1968975-1973532 GCF_014885135.2 Alexandromys fortis
ATAAATAAAGGTCACGGAGTGTATACCTGGTGAACCTAAAGAAGCTAAATAAGAAGGTGAACCCAAGGAAAATCATATAGTTATCCTCTTGGCTATGGGAAGTAGACAAAATTGCCGGGGAGAAAATTGAGATCTTGAGGGTGGGGTGGGTTGGGGATAAGGGGGGACAGGGAGAGAAAAGTGAGAAGGGGAGGATGGGGGGAACTTGGGGAAACAGGAAGATTGGGATAAAGGAAGGTTGGATAGGGGAGCAGGGAAGCACATATCTTAGTTAAGGGAGTCACCTTAATGTTGGCAAGAGACTTGAACCTAGAGTGGCTCCCAGGAGCCCAAGGCGATGTCCCCAGTGAGTCCCTTGGGAAGCTGAGGATAGGGAACCTGAAATGACCCTATCATATAGCAATACTGACGAATATCTTGCATATCACCATAGAACCTTCATCTGGTGATGGATGGAGATAGAGACAGAGACCCACACTGGAGCACAGGACTGAGCTCCCAAGATATTTCATTTTTTAAAACACTATAAAATCTAGAAAGATTTTCAGTTTTAGAAATAAAGGAAAAACCAGGTGTGGTGGTGTATGCCTTTAATCCCAGTACTTGAGAGGCAGAAACAGGCAGATCTCTGAGTTTGAGGCCAATCTGGTATATGTAGTGAGTTCTAGGACAGCCAGGACTACATAGTGAGACCCTGTCTCAAAAACCCAAAACAAAGGAAATGAGGAAAATGATGAGATGAAAACAGTATATCCAAATATAGAACCTCACAAAGAAGGCTTGGCTTGTTTCCAATTTGGCCCACATATTTGGCAGAAACACTAGTATCTACTCCTGATCAGGAGGAAAATGTTGCTGATGGGAAACATGACTTGAAAAGCAAGATTTGGGCTTTAGCTGTAGCTCAGTGATTGAGTACTGGCCTGGTATGTAGGCATCTCTAAAATCTGTCTCCATCACTGTCATTTTTTAAGCTACTGTCCATGTTGTGCAACTGAACCTTTATGTATGTTCTTCACTAACAGCTTTCTGTTTCTCCTTCAAAAATTAATAGATTATAGAGATCCATTAACAATTATATCTATTGTTAGTAACAGTCACTTATACAGATTTAAAAGGGAATAGTACTGTTGCGGGAGCTCCTTCTGCTCCTTCAGCCAATAGCCACTGAGATACCAGCCCATTGGGGTGTAGTCTCTCTCCCTTTAAAAAAAAAAAAAGTGGTGGTGTGCTTACATAGCGTAAGTGAAGTCCTGGTTCAACCCTAGAACTGTACACATTGAGCATGGTGGTCCACAACCATGATCTCGGTATTTGGTAAGTCATGACAAAAAGAACAGATCAAGTCAGCTCCTTTGTGACTCAAAGGCCATCCTGGCCTACAAGAGAGCCCATTTCAAAGAAAATAAAAAAAAGTATAAGCCATCTAAACAAAAGAACCATAACTGTCTTACTAGTATAACTGAATGGGTAAAAGAGTGCCCGATCTGTGCTATTGTGTGATACAAATATTTATTAAATTTATAAACTGTCAAAAAAAAAAGTGGCCACTTCCCTCTCCTCTCTCTCTTACTTCCTGCTCCGCTTCTGGGGACTAGACTCCCTTCCTGATTGTGCAGAGGGCTGTTGTCTGGGACAGTGATCTGTAAGTTTTTTCCCCTTTAAATAAATACCATCCTATTAATCATAATTCCAAACTGGTGTGGGATCGTTTGTGATCTACGCCTTCATAGTACATCTTCAATATTTATACTAAAGTAAAATACTTTTTAATTCAGTATGTTCTCATCTATCTATACTTGAAAACATATTGAAATACCAGATTTTCAAAGCTACACAAAAGTCTGACTACCGTTAGTATTATCTTTTATATAGTGAATCACTTGTGGTCAGAAATACAGAACCATCTTAGAGATGTTTCAAATGATGCCTGCTTTTTTTCCCCAACTAAAACCATTCTTCTTCCATGGAAACTTTCTGGGTTGTTTTGGTTTTCTCCCCATTGTTTGCTCTCAAAATTTATTTCTAGATGATGGTGAACTATCTCAGGGCCCCCACTCGTTGAAAATCATGTTCTTTTTTGGAATGTATCTTATTTCTAGGCTATTTCTTCCTTTAGACAGTGGATGGGACAGCACTGACTTTCCTATAGAATTTAAATTAGTAGTCAAGTGTCCTAATTGGCCATCTGGGATATCCTGTCAGGATCAATAACATCCCATCCTTTTGTGGATTTGTAGTTTTTGTGTGATTGTGTGAGTCTGGTTATAAAAATAAAGAATACCCAGGGCAGTATTTCTTGATTGCCAATGTAAGGAAATGGTAAGGACTCATGAGAAAGAAAAGTAAAGCCAAGAAGAGGCATAGTATTTGACAATTGCCCAGATTCTAACCATAAGACTTTACAATGTGCTCTCTCCACAGCACAGGTTACATGGACAGTGTAATAATCACCTGTTCTTTCTCACAGCTAGCAAGACTACATTCACTTTCTTTTTTCTTTTGGCTGCTAAAAGCAGATGCATGCCCCCTATTTCCCTATTTTTATCAAAGATGCCACTCTTCTTCAGATAAACCCAAGCCAAAGACTGTCCATAGAGAGAAAGAAAAAAGACCTTACTCCTTTTCATTCCAGGGTGACCAAGGCATCAACATTGGTAGGCCAAGTAGCTTCCCTTCTCTATCTTGCTTACTTTTTTTTTAAATCTGTTATGATAGTACAAACTTCTGTTTGGATACGTGGAATTTGAACACTATACTATAGCTATGAAAATTGAACTGCTTCCCAATGAAGCAGATAATAACCCTCTGGGGTTTTGTTTTAGCTAAATGAGATAAGGAGTTTTAAGTAATATACAAAAGCTTATGCCCTAAAAACATAAAAATAAAGATCTGTCATAAATATAAAAGAACATAAGCAAGCTTAGAAAATATGAACTCCCCTGCATATGTGTGTGTGTTGTATATATCTCTGTGTATATATTGACGGAGGAAGGTCATTGGTTAAAAAATAAAGAAACTGCTTGGCTGGCCCTCATAGGTTAAAACATAGGTGGGAGGAGTAAACAGAACAGAATACTGGGAGGAAGAGGAAGTGAGCTCAGAGGCCTTGCTCCCCTCTCCTGGGCAGATGCCATGAAGCAAGCTGCCAGGTCAGACATGCTGAATCTTTCCCGGTAATACACTGATGTTACACAGATTATTAGAGATGGGTTGATCGGGATATGAGAATTAACCTGTAAGGGCTAGAGTTAATGGGCCAAGCAGTGTTTAAAGAATACAGTTTGTGTGTTGTTATTTCGGGTAAAGCTAGCCGGTGGCGGGAGCTGGGTGGCGGAATGTAGCCCGCAGCTCCTACTACAATATATGTTCATATCCAGAATCTTGGCATCTGATGATTCAGAAACAAATTGTTGCTTTCTATGTGAGGGCACAAATTATCTCCTTACTAGGTTCTGCATGCTTATCTAATCTAAACTTTTTCTTCTGTTAAATACATACACATTTGTAGGAGTTACCGAGGCTTGGTTTTTCCCACTATGGTTTTTCCTAGCTCTTTTTGAGGGGAAGGAGGAAAAAGCAATAGAGAGAAAAGATGGAGGAAGAGAAATAGACAATGCCTGTATGATATTTTCCATGTGCTAGGCACCGTTCCAAGCATTTTCTACACACACTAACCCATTTATCCTTCAAAAGCCTATAAGGTAGACATTATTGTATCTGTTTTAATAATAAGGAAAATGACTCACAATGAGGTTGATGGATTTGTCCACAGTCACACACGCAGAAAGACAAGCTAGGATTTGCAGCCGGACTCTGCAGTTCTTCTCTGCTCTCTTAGCCGTTTAATCTATGTTGCCTTTCAAGTTGGGGAAATGGAACAACTTTGAGAACTTATTATCAGAGAGGCTACTGGAAAATACAGGCTCTGTGATGCCCCTGTTTCTATGGGCTAGTATGGGACTCTTGGAAGCCATGGCCCCATTTTTAACAATGGATTCAGATCTGTCTAGCCATATCACCATTGAAAGTCTGGAGTGTTGATATGCACACCAGGCACTTACTGGTTTCTGTACCCTGTGCCTCCTGGAGCTCAGCCTCAAATGGGTTCATGCACACAATGTAGTTTTTTAAAAGTATTATTCATTTTTTTCTGGGTAATTGCCTTGCATGTAGCAAGTGGAGATCTCATGTTGGCTTTCTCTGAGCTTGATCTTCCATTTTCCCTCTAAAGCTCTTTTTCTGTTTGCCATGGTTCTGCTGGATTCAAGTCACTCTGAAAATATGGGGATACCAACCCCCACCCTAATGATTCATGTCTTTTTAAAATGATGTTTAGAGTGACTACAGAATTTTCCCCCATTTAACCAGACATTTCAGAAATCAAGAGATGAAGTCGCAATAATTGTGCCTGACAGATAAAAAGAGAGAGACAATAAAAATAGGTTAGCTTAGCTAAATTGGGCCTTATTGCCACCGTATTTCTGTTCTTCTTTGTAGCTCAGAAGTGATTACATATTGGCATACTTTTTTTTTTTTTTTTTTTTTTTTTTTTTT
>NW_026068148.1:1974469-1976436 GCF_014885135.2 Alexandromys fortis
GTAGATAAAATTACCCAATGCCAGGCATCTATCACCAATTGCCAGCCTCTGCCCTCCATAGATCCTGTCAAGAAGAAGGTCAACTGGCAAGCAGTATGTGTTTAAAGCCAGACACAAAAATCAAGAAACTGTTTCTATTCAGAGATGCACCGTACTTAAATGGATGTGTTTAAAAATAAGAGGAGGGTCAAGGGTGCCCAGAGGCATGCTGCTACTCCAGCTATCTGTCATTAGGGAGCCCAGAGCACACTGGGTAAGAGGACTATTTCTCCCAGAAGCCAGGACTTGAACTCTTTTTGACTATTTCCGGCATGTGCCTATTATTTTGAAAGTCCATTTGTTTGAGGCAATAATGTATTTGGTTGTATGAAAGGCCATTGGGCACAAACAATGAGATGTTTGTAGAGGGCAAAGATAAGCGAGAGGAGCACTGCTTCTCCCTGCTCTGCACCTCCACCACGGTTCTTCTGCCTGTCATGTCATCCAGATGTACATCCCTGGCCTTCCCACTTTCCCTGCTACGCTTGAGGGAGCCTAGGCAGTCGGGATGCTCACCTTACTAGACCTGGATGGAGGAGGGTGGTCCTTGGACTTCCCACAGGGCAGGGAACCCTGATTGCTCTTTGGGCTGACGAGGGAGGGGGACTTGGTTGGGGGAGGGAGAGGGGAGGCGGTGGTGGGGAAGAGACAGAAATCTTTAATAAATAAGTTAATAAAAAATTTTAAGTTGGCAAGATACTTCATTTTACACATATTTTTCTGTCCACAAGTCCTCAGATTTGCAAAGACAGGGCTGTGGCACATTCATCTTCTCTTGTGTTGCAGGATATTAATCTTCTGCTGCATGCTTGACACAGTCTTATCTCATCTGCATCGCCATCTTAATTTTCTGCCTGTTTGTGACTGCATGCTTCTGTAATGCTTTTGCCATTTGACTGGACTCAAAGTACTTTAAGGCTCTTTAATGAGAAACTCTTTTAAAACTCCAGTACCTACAAATAATAAATTGAACTTCTGTGATGGCTAGGCTAAGAAACCACTCATTTGCTAATATCAATCAAGACATCTTTAAAAATGAATGTGTTGAAGAGTGCTGCCCTGTGATTCTTGCTTTGTAATTTCATTTCTCTCTTCAGCTGCTCAGATCTGGCTTGGAGCCATATCATGTGGCTTTATTACATTTCATTTTACCATTTGCTGGTAAATCCCTCTCTAGTTTCTAATCATCTTCCTTGTCTACTTTCATTTGGTTCAGACCCACCATTGCCAACTAAAACAGGGCACGCAAATCTCATTTATCCCTACTCTGTCACTGTCAAGGACACTGAACACCTCTCTAGCTTCTCAGGCTGACAATCACTTTATTCTGTTTTCTTCTCTGTTTTCTTCCTCTCTGATCACATCTACTCTCTGTATTCTTTTGCTGTGCAGCATGGCCTGTCACCTGTTACTATAGCTGCCTCCTTCTTGGTCTCCAAGGTTTTAGTGATCCCCACTCTGCTGCCAGAAGATACCTCCTCGGGTACCATTTGTACTATAGGACCCTCTACCTTAAAATTAATAGCAGGATGAAATCTGAATTTTTCAAACTGCTTTTGATGTCCCAAATTATTTAAATCCCCTCTTTTTTTTCTTTTTTTTTCTTTTTTTTCATTTTTTTTATTTTATTGAGAATAAGAAAAAAAAAGTTTCCGCCTCCTCCCAGCCTCCCCTTTCCCTCCCCCTCCCCCACTCTTCTCCCCCTCCCCCCTCTCTTCTCCCCCTCCCCCCACTCCTCTCCCCCTCCCTCTCCTATCCAAAGAGCAGTCATGGTTCCCTGCCCTGTGGAAAGTCCAAGGTCCTCCCCCCTCCCTCCATGTCTAAGAAGGTGAACATCCAAACTGGGTAGGCTCCCACCAAGCCAGAACATGAAGTAGGATCAAAACCCCTTGCCATTGACCTTGGCTTCTCATCAGTCCTCATTGTTC
>NW_026068148.1:1977148-2020659 GCF_014885135.2 Alexandromys fortis
ATAGCTTCAATCTTTCCACTTATGCAGTATTCAAGGCTTGTTATTTGACTCTTCAGCATTATTTTCTATCATAGCCAACTTTCACTGTAGCCAGAGTTTCCACATGGGTCTTCATTTAGTCTTTGCCTATCATCTGTACCCACACAGAAAGAAAACTGTTCTTCCAGCCACACATTTAGTTTTTTTTTTTTTTTTACTGCAGTTTAGTTCAGTGACATATTAAGCCACTGATATGTACCCAGCAATATACCAGCTGTTCCAGCCCAGCTATTTTTAAATTTCTGTATGCATCCAACTCTATTGAAAAGCTCATCAAAACCTAAATTATTGGCGCTTATCCCATAGTTTCTGATTCAGTAGGTCTGGGATGGGGTCCAAACTTTTTGGTGTCTAACAAATTCCCAGATTATGACAAGGACCACACTTTGGAAAGTAGTGACCAAGAAGAAATAAAGATAGTGTAAGGAATAACTTCTCATTTTAAGAAATTTATGGTTTGTCCACAAAGGACCAAGAAACATTTAGCAGTGGAAAATATTTATAATGCTTTGTTATTCACTTGTGTAGTAAATGCTGAATAAATACTATGTGCCAATTGCTATTGCCAGTGGTATTATTACATCAAAAACCAGGATAGATAAAAATCTTGATTTTCATGGTGGAATTATAATGGTAGAAAACAGAAAAAGAACAAAATATTAAAAATACAACACACTTGTAGGTACTTAGGAAAAAAGAGAGGAAAAGAAATACCAGGGTTGTCAGAGGTTTCCCGGTTCCATTATTTGATGGCAATGCAGTCACAAATAACAAAGAGTAAACCATGCTCTTATAAGATTAACATAATGATTCAGGAATCTATGGGCCTGCAATTTGGGTGTTAATTTCTATGAACATTGTTTAACTATGAATAGCTTCTACTTTCTGAGCTTTGGTTTCCCATGTGTTCCATGTAACACTTGGACAAAATTATGTCTCAAGTTCTCTGCATTTCAAACAGTGTAGAATACTGTCCTTTAGGCAATCAGAACTAAGTAAATGAGCTAGGCACTGTAGCTTCAGCCTATAATCCTAGAAGTGTGGGGCTAAGCCAGAAGGCTATCAAACTAATTTTCAAGCTTTTTCAAGTTCTAAAAAATTACATAAATTTCCCCAACAGTACTAACATATATCTGAAACAGTTAAAATGTTACTATTTAGTTTCTAGGTTTTTGAAACTTGGGAGACAAATTATAACAGATTTTTTTTCTATTATTCCATGTTCTATGTTAGCCCACTCAATATCTAATATATATATATATATATATATATATATATATATATATGTACATATACATATATATACTGCACACACATATCTACATATATCCTCATAGAGTCATAGGTAACCAAAGCTTCTTAAAAATTACCCAATTTGTTTTTGTTTTCAATCACCTTATGAATACCCTTATCTTTTATATGCTTAAGCCTCCCAAAACCTTGACATGAAATCCTTCTGTAAGAATCAGTTACTCTGAGTTGGGTGTGGTGATGCAGAGCTGTAATGCCAACTTAATTCAGAAGGAAGGAGCATGAGCTCCAGAACAACATGGGCTACATAGTGAGTTTCGGGTTAGCCACAACTATATAGCAAGACCCTGTCTTAGAACGAAGCAGCAGCTATTCTGTCTTCCATCTCTTGTATTCTGCTGTTCCTGATTGTTTTCTCATAATTTCCATTTCTATAATTCCCTCGGTTTGTGTTTTCTTTATTGTCTCTGTTTTGGTTTTCAAGTCTTTAATGGTTTCTTTCACCTGTTTGATTGCTTTTTCTTGGTTTTCTTTAAGGGATTTGTTGATTTCTTCCAATTTTTTATTTATCTTTTCCTCCATTTCTTTGATGGAATTTTTCATTTCCTCTTTGAGCCTCAAATATTCTCCTATAGTTATTTTTAGGTCATTCTCTTCTTCTTCATCTATATTTGATTGTCCATTTCTTGCTATTGTAGAGCCACTAGTTTTTATTGGTGTTGGGTTTCTCTTTGTGGTATTGAGTGTGTTCTTACCTTGTCTACCCATCTTTTCCTGATTGGTGTAGTTGGAGCTGTGTCTCTGGTGATCAATTTTCCAGGTGCCAGTGGATCCAAGGCTCAAATGGTTGCACCTCATGATGCAGTCAGGGCCACACTTCCAGTCACCCTGGAGGTTATTTGGTGTTCCTGGAGCTTGCTCAGCACTCCCTGGGGTCACTCTGCAATACTGGCGGTCATTCGGGCCTGTTCCCATGGAGGTTGCTTGCTTGGGCTTGCTTCCACTGAGGTCACTGCGTTGGACCTGCTCTGGTAGAGGTCACTGGCTCAGGCCTGCTGCAGTGGAGATCGCTGGCTTGGGCCTGCTCCAGTGGGTGTTGCTGGCTTAGGCCTGCTCTGGTGGAGATGGCTGGCTCAGGCCTGTTTCTGTAGATGTCCTGGCCTGGGCCTGCTCCTGCAGAGGTCCCTGACTTGGGCTCTGTCCTGCAGAATTCTCTAGCACAGTCCTGCTTCCTTGGAGGTCCCTGAATTGTGCCTGGACCCACAGAGGTCTCTGGATTAAGCCTGCTCACCCAGTGGTTGCTCGCTTGTACCTGATCCTGTAGGGGTTGCTGCCTCAGGCCTGTTCTGGTAGAGATTGCTGGTTCAGGCCAGCTCTGGCAGAGGTTGCTGGCTCAGGCCTACTACCTCAGAGGTCGCTGACTTATGCCTGATCCATAGAGGTCTCTGACTCAGGCCTACTTCTGCCTCAGCAGCTGTTCTTGAAGACTTCAGAAATAGGTGTTTTACTGCCCAAATAATGGATCATATAGACATAGAGCAGTGGTTCCCAACCTGCCTAATGCTGCAACTCTTTAAAACAGTTCATCTTGTGATGGCTCCCAACCACAAAATGATTTTTGTTGCTACTTCATAACTGTAACTTTGCTACTGTTATGAATAGTAATGCAAATATCTAATGATCTTAAGCAACTTTTGTGAAGGAGTCATTCAACTCCCAAAGGGGTGAAGACTCACAAGTTGAAAACTACTGATCTAGAGAAAGATGTGTCAGATCAAAATTAAAGACTTTTGAAAATTAAAGTACTGTGCTGTTTTATTATTATAGTTCTGTAATATAAGTTGAATTGTGTCATGGTAATCCCCTTAAGCATTATTCTTTTTATTTAAGATTGCTTTGGCTTCCATATGAATTTTAGATTTTTCTATATCTATATACCTGTGTGTGTATATATATATATAATAATAACTAAAGAAGAGTTCGTGAATTTGAGAGTGAATGAGGAGGGACATGAGAAAAATTAGAGGGGAAAGGAGGAGTGGAACCAATCATTGAAAATAGAGCACTTAGGTGAATTTATGAAGCAATAAGAGAAAAATAAAAAGACAGCATCTTGGATATTTCTTGCATAAATACTATAATCATAGCAAGTTTAACTTTTACTTTTAAATCAGTTCATGACTTCTCATAGACATAATGCCTAACTTAAGACTTGACCAATGAAAACTTCAAAATTCATTGTTTAAGGGTAGTATAAACACATGTTAAATACGATCTGTAAAATACTTAACTGTCACTAATAAAATAAACCAAAGTGATGATGGCTGTATTAAAGAGAAAATCAATTATTTTCCCTTTTATACTCCAAATTCTGGATAATGTTACCAGTTGATCTATTTTAAAAAATGATAAATTTACTTTGAGTTGTTTTAAATCATGAGACCCACCCAGAGAAATCTTTCAGTGCTATTTCTTGAAGGGTAGCCACAAGAGCTAAAATGCCTTGAGAACTTTAGAAACATAATTTCAAAAATGTGGCTGGGTCAAAAGGGTGATAGTTTTCCCTTATATGTATGTTTGATTCTTTCTTATGTCTTTTTAATAAACAGGGGATGGAGAATTGTCGTGGGAACATTCTGATGGTGATATCTTCCGGCAACCTGCCAACAGAGAAGCAGTAAGTGTGAAGAGCTCCAATATTTCCACACTCTACAGCAGCAAGCCAAGCTTTTTCCCCCATGGAAAAAAGTCTCCATCGAATCCAAAAAATGGACCCATTTCTAACATCACTTTCTTCTCCTTCCTCAAAAAAAAAATCAAATGATGTCTTCACTGACCTCTAAACATTTATCATTTGTAATTAGGGCAAGAACATGAACAAAGAGCATCCATAGGATTTTGTCTAGATCAGAAGTAGATGCTCTCTTCAGATGACTGACAATTCTGTGTGTTCTCTCTAAGGAATACAGTCACCACCCATATTCTCAAGAGTGAATGATTTCTATGGGATTTTAATATAATCCACTTCATCCTTTTAGTCAGATTTCTTATAAACCTGAGGGTTCTTGGTCAAGCAGTTGAAAGAAAAACAGAGATTGTGGGCCAGAGTCTCCTACCATTACCCTTATTTCTGTTGTTAGCACAAATCTTAGAAAAAGCCTGACAAGTAGGAATATGTGTATTGTGGGTGTGTACATTTAATCAATTAACATCTCTAAGAATGAATGCCTAAGAAGAGATATTCTTCAAACTTCTTAAAATTTGAAAAGAAAGCCAGGTGACAGTGGCCCACACCTTTAATCCCAGCACTCAGAAGGCAGAGGCAGGTGGATCTCTGTGAGTTCAAGGCCAGCCTGGTCTACAGAGCAAGTTCCAGGTCACATCTAGGGACTTATAAAAGTGTTTACAAGTTCCAAGGTGTTTGTCATCACACACAAACAGGTGTTCAATGTACCTGCTGAACTATTTTTAAAATGTCACTGTAGCATTGTTTTCATATATATTTAACAAATTAACATAAATATGTATAAATATAGGTTTGGCTATATATACCCAATCATTAGAATACTGTGAAAGTTATTAATAAGAATATAACATGGTTGACAAGATGGCTCAGCGGGCACTTGGCCGTCAAGCTTGGGTTCTATATCAAGGACCCACATGGTGAATGGAGAGGACCAACTCAAGATTTCCTCTGACCTTCACACACAAGCATCCATACCACTGTACTTGTTTTCTCTCTCTCTTTCTCTGTCTCTGTCTCTGTCTCTCTCTCTCTAACACACACACACAGAGCAAATAAAGTAATAATTTTTAAAAGTAAAATTGTACTTAAATGTAGCAAAACAGAAAAACTCAAAAATATAATAAAACAAATATAAAATGTGTATGTGCTTTTACAAATGTATAAATAAAAACTATCTTAAAAGTCATATATCAACATGATAAGAATAGTAAGAGAAGGACAGAAGTAACCATGAGGAAAAGTAGACTTTGCCCTCCTTACTTAATCTTCTGTGCTATTTCATGTTTTTCCATGATATGAGTTAGTTTAATAATAAATAAAATTAGGTGATTTTATCAGACCTTAGAAACTGGAAATAAATCAGGAGAGTGGGTGATTATAGAGCAGCTCTTTTCATAAATAGAGAGGGCATGATGACAGAGTTCACAGGCTTTGCTATTGAATGACAGATGCAAACATCACAGTGTCACTTGGGCTGGCATTCACTGTCATCATGGTGACTAGTTTTGACTTGCACACTCCATTTTGCCAGCACCATACCAAAGCTTCAGCAGTGGTAGTATATAGTACCCGTTTGCTTTTCTACTTGACAGTATTGCTTTCTTAACACTGCTCCTTTGGAACTAGTGCAGAATTGTGGACAAGGTGGAAAGCAATGCTTTGGGCATCTAACAAAAGCAACATTTACTCCACCAGAGAGATTGAATTTCCACAATTAGGGAAAGATTTTCCCCTTTCCACTCTGTCTAATCTAGAGTGAGATTGTATAAAGATCCTAACAAGGCACGGTAGCAGTCTCAGTTTTCCGTGTTGGGAGTTGCCTCTTTCCTTCAACCCAGTTTTTTGTTTATGTAAGAATTTGAGAGCAATTGCATTAGTTGCTGTCAGCTAAGATGTCATTCAGACCGTCAGCTCCAGTCACGTTATGCTGTTAAGCTTCCACAGTAAGCTCCGAGACCACTTCAGTGGGCTTGCTGGTGAATGGTATCATTTGCTTTCCTTCTTTTCTTCCATTTATGCTCCTCAGAAGCCCCATATCTTGCCTTTCAGCCTCATTATTCCTCCTAACATCCATAAGGGATGACTTAATCTAGGATTGTAGCAAGAAGAGCAAACGGTTGGGACTGGTAGACCACAATGGCCAGATGGTTCCACTTTATTATAAATAAATATCTTCCTTTGTTCTAAGGTGGATTGATCATTTATCACTGGGCTATAGGCAAGCCCATAGGGCATTTTCTTAATTAGTGGTCCAAGGAGGGGAAGCCCCATTGTGGGTGGTACATTTTCTGGCCTGGTGGTCCTGGGTTCTTTGAGAAAGCAGGCTGAGTAAGTCATGAGGAGCAAGCCAGTAAGCAGCTCCCCTCCATGGCCTCATCAGTTCCTGCCTCAAATGAATACGTTCCCTTTCTTCAGCTTCTCTACCTGCAAAGCCAAAATCTGACATGATGTATTAGTGGCTACTCTTTACGCTGTGACAAAGAGCTGACAGAAGCTACTTAGGAAGAAAGATTATTTGACACACAGTTTCAGGAGGTATTAGCCCATTGTGACAAAGGAGGCACAGTGGCAGGAATGGATGAATTGTAGTCTCAGGAGCAATCATCGGAGCTCTTCACATGATGTGGCTGGACCAAGATGTAGAGAACCAGACTGAAACGGGGGCGGGGGGGGGGGAAAGTCTCAGAGGACCACGTCCAGTGACCCATCTCGACCAGATAGATTTCACATCTCAAAGGTTCCATAGCCTGTAGCACCAGCCAAGGGCCAAGTATTCAAACAGACAAGACCGTGGGGACATATCAGACTTAAGATGAATGAGTGGGGCCAAGCAGTCTACAAAAGATCCTCTGCTCAAAATCTCTGATGCTTCTGTTTTTGTTCTTGGTTTGAAACCACTGCCCATACGACCCCCTCAGTGCTACAGCGGAGTTTAGCATTTTGTGCTCCCCATTGTGAATCAGAGAACATAATGTAGTTGCAACTTTTCCAAGGTCACTGACCCTCTTTAATTGTATTGTTGAACACCTTTCTTTCAGCAGCAGCAGGACACCCACCAGGCAAACTTTCTTCTCTGTGTTGCTTTGGCAAAGTGTTGTCCAACAACAGGCAGGAAAGAACAGCTTGTAATGGCCTTTGTGGAATGTGACCGATTATTTCAGAAAGAGACATATTGACCATTATGGGAATGAGAAGTATTTGCCCTGGGAATCCCATCCATGTGCATGATAACAAATTGGAGCAAATTCTTGTTTTTATGAATTGTTATGGCCATGTGCCAGAGTGGGGCTCTTAGATACAGAGAATAATGTTTTATGTCAGAAGTCAAAGAGAGTTCTTTTATTCCAGTTTCTGTTCACTTTCCCCTTCTCCCAAAGCATTTTTTTTTTCAAAAGATGTGCTTATGACACATAGCAGTATAAATTTGTCTTATGGTAAGTTGTGTCGAGGATACCCTATCTCAGTCTGTCTGTTATCTCCATCAGTGAGATTAAGGATCTTCCTTTTTAACTGCCTGTGAAATCTTTCCATGGGCTTTCCCTTCTCTACCCATAACCAGTGTCCCTAAATCAGTGCATGTTAATGCTCTAATCCCTAAGGTTTCATTCTTATTCACGCCATCCCTTTCTACCTGCACTCTACCTCAGCTTTAGGGAAGGAGAAGGAGAAGAACAGTTGGGCTTGTCATTGCCCCAATCTCTTGAAGAAACAACGCTGGTTGCTTTGTTAGTACCATAAGAGTGGGAAACTACTTTATTTCACTCAACAGTTAGGGGTGAGTACAGTCTAGGTATTGCACATTGGTCTAGGCACTGAAGATAGAGCAGTGAACAAAACAAGCCTTCGACTCTGTAGAACTTGCATCACGCCACTGTCATGCATCAGTGAGGTGCTCTGCTGTGTGATCTTCTTTCACAGCCTGTGTTTACACTCTCAGTATACATTCTCGGGACCCTGCTTGTCCTCCACCTTTTCCTCTTCTCCAATTCACTAACACATACGAGGGTTTAGTGCTTTGAAACAAACTCTTGATTAAGCCACTTCTCTACTTAAAAAAAAAAATCCCTCAAAGGCTTCCATACTCCCATCTCTATCATTTACCAAATAAAGTACTTACCCCTTAGCTTGTCATTTAAAGTCCTCCATGATCTGGCTCCAACCCCCTTTTGGAATGTTATCCTTCAACTCTTCCCTTTTAAGGACTCTATGTTCTCTGCTACACCTTCTCAATTTGGAAACTTCTGCCTGGAATATTCCCCACAAACTGTCTATTAAAAAAAAAAGTCTACCCACTGTTCGTGACCCAGGTCACAAACCCTCCCCAACAAGCATCTCTCCTCGTAATTCAAACACCGCTTTGGACTTTTCCTGTGACCTGTTACCTTTTGCCTTGTGTTGCAGACTAACTCTTAAACTGGGAAATATGAGTCTCTTAGCAAGAAGGCGCTTTACCCTTTGGTGCTGTTTTCTGCCTCGCGAGTTTCTCTGCAAATCTAGTCGAGTCCACAAGGAGAGAGGGAAAGCTCAGCAAATTGCCAGTGCTGCTTTCTTGCTGTCACAGCCTCACCTTTGTTGATTTAGGAAGCCATACAGTTAAGAATGGAGTTCTTCACTAAAAAGCTGCTGATGTATATAAGTCAAGTCCTGCCGTCTTATTGTCGATATTTGTTTTGGACTGATTTTTTTTTCTTGTCATTTACAGAGACATTCTTATCTCCGTTCTCCCTATGATCCTTCACCAAGCAGACAAGCTGGAGGTTCTCCTCGCTTTCCTGGGGGAAGAAGTCACCGGGGAACTCTTATGGATTCCCAGCAAGCATCAGGGACCATCGTGCAGATTGTCATCAATAACAAGCACAAACATGGACAAGGTAAAGGCCATCATCCTCAGCATGCCTGATCTTTAGAGACCGAACTTGAAACAGGACCCTTTTTCCCAGAAATTGTGAATACTCACATGTAGGCCACTGAATGTGAAGTCTTCAAAGGGGCTATGAACAAGTGACTAGAGAGGACTTGTAGGACTTTTCACAATTGCACCCAGAAAAGTATACATAAGTACTCGTTGTGCTTAGGAAGCAACCTCAGCACTTTCTCTGTTGCCTGTAGGAGTTGGAGCTCATTTGGGAAAATCCACTTATCTTTAATAAGCAGGGCACCCAACAGTCAAAGGTATTTGGTGTCTAACACTTCTAAAGATCTTCTCAGTAGGTAAGTATTAAAAAAGGCTTTCTCCTGGGACTCTTGTTAAATATTCCTGACTCCAATCTTAGAGATTTGGATTCAGTATGTAGTAAATGAGGAGATCATCCTTCCATTTGTGTGAGCCATCAACAGATCCAGACATCACCTGGCTGAGAACCAGAACCACTGAGCAGGTAGTACACTCTACCATGAGTTTGGTGGCATAAGCAGCCGTATACGTTCATTGGTCCAATTTTCTCTTCTCTGGTATCCACTGCCCCAACTCCAGTAGCAGAGATGGAAGGAGGAGAAAAGCACAATATTGACTGGTGCTTCATTTGTTGGGTATCCTGTCAATCAGTTCTTTGGAATAAAAGCTCAACTGGTTTCTTTTTATATAACCACAAGCATGTTTTGTTTCCTTTAGAGAGAAAATAAATCAAAAGGCAATTCTTTGAACAGGATAAAAGTAAATTATTAAACCAAATGAATGAATAACATTGGTGAAAAACAATCCCCATTACAAAGAACTCCTAGGATAAATCTCCACAGAGCTGGTCAAGCCAAAGCTAGTTCATCACATCTGTTACTAATTACATGTAAATTTCAGATTATACATAAAAACATCACTTTTAAAAATCTACAGGCTCAAGAGAAAACTCTAAATGCAATTTAATAAAACTATGCTTATTAAAATCGTTAGAAATATGTATTATTGATCTGCGTATGATTTGAAATTTATGGCTTTTAAGTTCTTAAGCTTTTTGATACAGCTTCAAGAAAGAAGAGTTAGGTAAAGATACAGTTGGGTTTCTCAGTCCTAAATTACCCCCAATAGATTCCATTTGCTGTGGAAGAATTACAAAGCCCTAAAAAATGATTGAGGACAAAAATAGACTTCAAAAGCCCTAATACCATATTTTCCCTGAGAACTGTTCATTTTTCACAGCAGAGGCTCATCGCACTGCTGCCTCAGTGCCTTAGAAAATCCTTGGCTACTTCATAGTTCTTCATCTGCCATGTTTATCTGGATACATCCCTTCTCTTTTGACCTTTCTTTTAGAGTTCACTGAAGAATCTCTTGTCTTCACCTTAACGCCCAAACCCCAGCTGGATGATTCAAAATCATCTTTTGGAATTTTGTTGGTGGGAGGAGGCTGTCTTCCCTTCTAAAAGCTACATTTTTTTTTTCCTTTTTTTATTGAGAATAAGAAAAAGAAGTTTCCGCCTCCTCCCAGCCTCCCATTTCCCCCACTCTTCTCCCCCTCCCCCCACTCTTCTCCCCCCTCCTCCCACTCCTCTCCCCCTCCCTCTCCAATCCGAAGAGCAGTCATGGTTCCCTGCCCTGTGGAAAGTCCAAGGTCCTCCCCCCTCCGTCCATGTCTAGGAAGGTGAACATCCAACCTGGCTAGGCTCCCACCAAGCCGGAACATGAAGTAGGGTCAAAACCCCTTGGCATTGACCTTGGCTTCTCATCAGTCCTCATTGTTCGCCATGATCAGAGAGTCCAGTTTTATCCCATACTTTTTCAGTCACAGTCTAGCTGGCCTTGGTGAGCTCCCAATAGATCAGCCCCCACTGATTCAGTGGGTGGGTGCACCCCAGGAAGATTGGGATAAAAGCTACATTTTATTCCACTGCTTAGTCAGAAGGAAGACGAAGCTTAGCTTGGGTAGTGCTTCCTGCCTTATTTTCCCTGAGTATGAATCACCTTTCTCCCGAGTTCTCTTCATAGTGACAGGGTCCCCTCTGGTATATACACTCATATCTTTGTTAAAAATCACAGAAGAAAAGCAACAGGACACCCTACATTTTAAACTTGAATCCTGTCAAAATGTTCTTGAAGCCAACTCTGTACCCACTTGTTCAAATAGTCTAGAAAACAGTGTTACTGTGTTGGGAAGAGAGAAAGGGTAGGTAAAAGAGAAACACATCCTGCCTGATTTCTGTGGTTCTGTTCATAGCCCCCGAGCCTCACGCTTTAGGTATCTACTGAAACTCTCTGTGCACTGGGATCTTCTCCAGGTTAGTTTCTTGGAAATCTTTACACAGACTGACCTGTTAGAGGGCCCAGTACTCAAGCAGTTCTTGCAAAAGACAATAAAAGACAGCCAACATCTTTCATATTCTTTAATGTGACCCAGTGGACTTGATGAGAAAGAAATAGCCTAATGATTCATCCTGAGTCTGTGCTGCAGCCAAATCAGTCAATTCCTAGAAACGCCCCAAGTGGGAATATGTCTCCCCCCCAGCCCTGCCCAAAGAGATACACCCTACCCTAGAGATAACGTTGATTAAGATGCCGACAGGTCTTCTTGGGTATGATGAAGTGGTAGAAATCATGAAAGCCACACCCAGGCCCATTTATGGCTTGAAATATCCACAATCTTAGCCCTTCAGATATGGAGAACATTCCTCTCAGACCTCTCCATCCACAAGACTACCTCTAACCTAACTCCATGATGTACAGTAGTAGCCTAGTTAGCTTAAGGTTGACATATCTGGAAGGATGTTCTTTGTCCCTTTTCCTTCGCAGGTTTCCTCTACCTGTAGTCCCAATATAAGCTCTTTCAAGAATTCTCAGAAAACATAGAGGCAATGGCTCTCTATCTATATGGGTAGGTCAGACTCTTGTAACATTTGCTATTCTGAATGGATGTGATTCAGAACACAGATGAAACTGGTCCTTTGGAAAGAGAATTAGTTTTGCATCTAACTCTCCTAGATAACAAATCTCTTTTGAAAATTGTTATACCCAGAAGGATAACTACTTAGACCACGCTGTGCCACTTAAGATACTAAAAGTACTACACTCCCCTAGAGATCATCAGATGTTCAAGACAAATAGAGCCCCACTTTCATGAATCCACTCATCACCCAACTGAAAAACTGTTTGCAGATTGCCTACTCTTCCTCAGACTCTACGTTAGAATCCCGAGGCTGTTGCTAAGGCATGTGGATACCTGTTGAAGGTCGTTATCATTGAAACAGTGATACCTTAAACAGTGACAGCCTTCAGCAAGGAAAGCCTCTGCAAATGCGTGTCCTTGCCATGACAGAACAAAGGATGTTTGCTATTTTAAAGAATTCATGGAGCCTAGTAATCCGTCTTCACTCTGCCTCTGTGTTCTCTTTCAGTGTGTGTTTCCAATGGAAAGACCTATTCTCATGGAGAGTCCTGGCACCCAAATCTACGGGCCTTTGGCATTGTGGAATGTGTGCTCTGCACTTGCAATGTCACCAAGCAAGAATGTAAGAAAATCCACTGCCCCAATCGGTACCCCTGCAAGTATCCTCAAAAAATAGATGGAAAGTGCTGCAAGGTGTGTCCAGGTAAAAAGGCAAAAGGTGCGTTGGCTGGAGGCCCTGCCTTTGGTTGAATGAGATCCACACAGAGTACTATTCAATGTTCTTTGTGCATCAGAAACACAAATGGCCTGTTCTATAAATCTTACGATAATAGTTCTAGCAAGAATGAATTTCATTCTTTCCTCTTCTGAGAGACTGATGGTTGCTTTGAAGGAGTTAACTACTTGGACCTATTCTGGAGAGTTTCTTGTGTCTACAACTTCACACACGTGCCAAATTACTTACCTTGTTCTTGCTTTCCTAAGTTAGCACGGTTTTAGGAAAACAGCCACACCTTCATTTTTTAAATCACTAATTCACTTCCAGCCATAATCCAGTACTCTTTCCAGATGAGAGATGTGTGAGTTACAGTGGAGGGAGATTGGGTTCTGGCTCAAATCTAAGGTCATTATATGACCTTGTAAATATACTGGATCCATATGTATCTGGGCCTCATCAGCCCCGTGTGAAAAATTAAAGCAGTTTATCACCGTGCTTCATTTTTGTATTTTTATTTGCATTTTATGTTTTAATTTTTGAGACATAGTGTCTGTGTATATTTATGGGGTACAGAAGGATAATTCAAACCATATATTACAAGGTATGATTACCAAATCAGGGTATTATCATCCCATGTCCTCTCATGTTTTTCCCAGATTCTTCTAGTCACTTTGAAGTTTCTCATAGTTGGTTTCACTATGGTAACCCTACTGTGCTATAGAAAAATATAAATAATTCATTCTAATAGTGTTTTAGCATCTATTATCCAATTCTGTCTCTCCTTCACTACCTTCCAACACTAAAATCCTATAATTATATTATTTCTCTTTTAAAGACAAGAACAGTGAAGTGTAGAAACTGGCTTTCTCAGAGTCATGAAACTAATGGATAATGCAGTCAAGGCCTTCAAACCAGGTTACTTCCAGCCCACTGTCTTTTCTACTTGAAAACGGTGCTGATCATTTTTGAAATGGCAGATTGTTCAAATGACAATTTTTAAGACATGAACTAGATCAAAAAATATATCTCATCTATAATGTTGTCATTGTAACTTTGGTCTGCTTCAGTTTTCACGTATGATCTACAGCAAGTCCCTTCAACTTTTTGAGCCTCTATTTCTTTTTATTCAAAATGATATGGTTACAGTAAGTGACTTCCTACAGCCATCACCGCCACCCTCCAAACCCAGTATTTCACTATTAATGAATTAGCCATACCCAGGTACATTAATTCTTCATTTCTTAGGCCTTCTGAAAAAAATGTAAACACAAGTGGAAATAAAAACACATTTTTAAATGGGGATGGATACAACATTTATCCCTTCCATTGAATAGTTGCTCCTACCTTGCAGGGAAACAGGCATTCAGTGTAAGTATAGGAGAATCTTTCAATGAGTCTGTGATTCCTGAAATTGTCTGCACAATGGAATCCCCAGTGCATTTCCAAAAGTACCTGTGTCCCATATCCAGAGATAATGACTTAATTGATTTGATTGTGGCCTGGGCTTAGGACTCATAAGTGCCTCAGACTCCTTTGATATGCAAAAACGTTTGAGAATATTTGATGCATGCTCACAATGGTTCATGGTATTGTCCTTTAAAATGTGATTGCTTACCAGCAGCACCTAGGAGCTAATTATAAATGCTGACTCCCAGGCCTCCGCCTGCCCTGAGACCAACTCTGCAGCTAAGATTCTCAAGTGATTCTATTGAAGCTTAAGAAGTAATAATTTAAGATAACTATAATGCCCTTCATCTTCCATGGTGAAAGAGACAGGATGTGGATACAAAGGACAAGAGCTAGCCAAGAGTAGACATCAGAACACTAAAGTGCAGGAGGAAATACTATTAGGGGTAGGCAGGGAGCATGTTCTAGAAGGATGTAGACATAAGGGCCACCCAAACATGGTGACTTACAGTCCCTTCCAAAGCTGGGGTCTCATTTGATCCACAAATCTTAATGTCAGTTGCAATCTCCCAACACGTGCTTCTTTTTGGCTAAAAGTCTAACATTTACACTTTCCCGGTAATACAAGATAATCTTAGGCAAAAATTAATAGTTACCTAAATACTGAAGATCAGGTTTTCTGATTTGATTTGATTTTCAGACAGAATCTCATTTCACACTGTGCTTAGGATTTTCTCACACCGGTGATTTCAAATACAAGGAGAAAATGGGATACAGAGAATTTATTGCCTTTAAAAAGAATTTCCTTCTCAGGTTGGTGGTGTTTTGTGAGCATCCAGATAAGCAGCTCCACCTGTGGGCTTACCCTGAGAAAGTAAATGGAGACACATAAAGGTATAGAAGCTAGGCCTTTTTGGTGCAGTGTTATTTATAATGGTGAAAAATTGACAACAATCAGACCACTCACTAATAAGGGACGGCTAAATTATGGTATAACTGCACTGTGGAATATTATGTAGCTATTAAAACCATCGTAGACCAAGACTGCTGACATTTAAATATTAACTTAAAAGAGCAAGCTGCCAAAATATGTGTGTCGTACTTAATTTCTTGTGTTAAGAGAAAGTTTGTGTGTGCTTAAATATTTGAAAGCCTGGAAGGGACTATGACAGAATGTTTATAGAGATCATCTTTGGATAGCTGACTTACCAAATATTCCCATTTTCTGCTTTCACTTGTGTTTTCTAAATTTTAAGTAGTAAACATGTATTACTTTCATCATTTGAAAACATAATAAAAGTTGTTGTTTTTTAAACCACCCTCCAGAATCCCAATTGTCAATATATTGAAGAATCTGACTGACTGAACCAGTTTCCTCGGAGGAGCTATTTTTACTGTTTTCCATCCTGATCAGATATGCTGAGATAGTATATCCATTGGGCATCATGGAAAGAAACCGTTCCAATCTCATTCTATGTACTTTTCTCTCTCTGAGCCAGACCTGAGTGTGTGCATTTTAAATCACTCTTAGGGGTTATATTGCCCAAGAGTCACTGTCTGCATGACCCAGGGTGTCCTGCTCCATATATTCAGCACCTGCACAGCAGTAAGTGTGTCCTGCAATCAACTTAAAGATGCATGTTAAGTACCTACTTCATGCAAACACTGACACAGAAGAACGAGAGATAAACAAGATGGCCAAAGGCTACTGCCTGGTGCTTGCATTGTAGTGAAGACAAAGTACAGTGAATTCAAATTAAGAATTTAATTTTAGCATGTGATGGAGACTGTGACAGCAAAAAGAGCAAGATCAAGAGATGGTGAACAGTGTATGAAACACTTTCAAAACAGTAGCCAGTGATGTTTGAATAGACTCCTGGATGACTTGAAAGGGTCCACAGATAGAAATGTCAGACCATCAGTGGCCTCTTAAAATAATGGTGCATAGCCTAGAGGAAAATGGACAAAGCAAAGGAAGAAAATAGAACAGTAATATTAATTATTTTGACCAAGCCAAAAGTTTCATCACAACAAATAAGAGCAGGCTCCATCAATAACAAACGCAGGCTGAGATAAAGGATGCAGATTCCTTGTTTCTCTTCTTATTGCTCTGCTAGAGGCCAAACTTACTTTACATGTCATCACCCACCAAGGAATTAGCTAAGACACGGACCTACAGATTCCCCAACTCACCTCACATACCCTGGTACTTCCCTAATACCTGGAATTCCTTACACACTTCTTTTGGATTTGGTCATTAAATACCCCTGTTATGACTTTTAAAAGCTTCCTGAGATGAGATAACACATCTTTATCTGTCATCACCACCTCCCACAGTAATGGTGTCTAAGTTTCTTAGTTCTAGAGGTCACAGGATAAGTTTCTTATGGGGAGTGGACATGGCCCCAAATGATTTCCCTTATGACATGGGTCCCCGAAAGGAAATGAGACTAGGTGGGCATGGCAGTGAAGTGCCTTGAGATGGAACTTGCAAGATGGTTGTGAGCACACCTTTATTTTTTGTAATATAATTTTTTTATTGAAAAAAATTTCTGACTCCTCCCCGCCTCCCCTTTCCCTCCCCCTCCTCCCACTCTTCTCCCCCTCCCTCCACTCCTCTCCCCCTCCCTCTCCAGTCTGAAGAGCAGTCAGGGTTCCCTGCCCTTTAAGAACAATATTTTTTAGTGTCTTTCAGTTTCAACTAAGGCTGAGTCACTAATGGGGTTTTGTTTGTGGATTTCTTCAGTTGTGTAAGTCCAGATCTTAGGATGACTTAGGAGCTTCTGAATGACTCTTTAGGATGCTGGGAGAACTATGAGCCTATGACAGGTACTTCTAGTGCTATCAACGGTTGGGTTTCATATGTCAGTTACATTCAGAGCCAACATTAGGTTAGTGAGAAACTCAGCTCTCCTTGTAGAGGTGACAATTGAATTCATAGAAGTCCCTGTACGCTTCATGACCTCCTTCTTCTCATGTGAAAACTGTGAGCACACAGCCCTTAATTGCCTAACATCATAATAAAAAGGCTGGCATGTCAAGTAATCAGATGTCTAAAATGAAAGGCAAAGGGAGAAAAGAAGCTTGATTCTAGGATAATCCACAAAATGAGTGATCCAACTTGGAACTGTCAAGAGACAATGGTGGTTTTGTCCTCGCAGAGCCAAATGGTGGGAGGCAGAGGTAGAGAGGAAACATAATCAGGTCCAAAATAGACATACAATAGCAATTTGATTACAATGTCCAGTCCAATATGTTTGATTGGACAGCAGTGACTCTCCTCAGTATGAAGCACAGATTCCACAACATTCAGCCCTCTGTGGATTTGTCCATCATGGTTTAGATATTCTTGTAAATAACTTCTGCATAGTCTCGAATTTTTTTTCAGGCTGTGTAAAGATTCTCTTCAGTATTTTTTTTGAGTTATATACTTTGAATACACACCTCAAGGGGGTGCTGATTATAAAGCTATGAAAGGTACAACTCACTCATTTTTTGATATGGGGCCTGGGCAAAGGGACTATGGTATGAAATGCCAAGTATCATGGGACTGGAACCTTTATTCCTGGGAGCTGAAATCCAATGGCCTGCTATACATAGTAAATGATCCACAGACAGTGGATCTAACCAATTTGTGTGTGTGTGTGTGTGTGTGTGTGTGTGTGTGTGTGTGTGTGTGTATCTCCCAACCATTCGTTTGGCATAGCATACACATGACTAATCTGACATCTAGATTTTGGCACTGGTGTTGATCTGGTATTATCATTCCTTTTACAAACAAATCAAAGAGCATTCAGAAATGTCAAGCCAATTTGGATGGATCCATTGGGCAAGTATATGCACATAGATGAGTGTCATGAGTGTTTTCTAAGTAGACTGAAATGATGTCAGAAAAGCTAACCAAAGCCCTCTGTCAGCTCATATCCTGGGCCTCTCTTAGCACCATTGAGCTAAACAGAACATGATTCTGCCCTAGTATGGAAAAGTCAGTGTGCCCTTAAGTACCTAAGAGATTTAACCTAGCTATACTCGTCTTTGTTTTCATCAAAGTTCATTTCTCAGTGGCTGTTGTAGGGAGACCCAGTTCAGTTTGGGGTGTGCCCTACAGAGCCAATGACTCTGTGATCATGTGGACTCGTGAGAGCTTAGATGTGTCTGGGTGCTCTGGTGGCTGCTAGTACAGTACATCTGGAAACGGTGTCTCTCTAAAACATGTTCTGGTTGATTGTCTGCGTCTGCTTAGTGCCAGCAGTTCTGAACAGTGAGATAGCTAAATGCAGAAGTTTACTTCTAGTTTTAAAAAAAAAATGCCAAAACTCTACTTGCTTCCTGGTTCCAGAAGAACCTCCAAGCCAAAACTTTGACAGCAAAGGTTACTTTTGTGGAGAAGAAACCATGCCTGTTTATGAGTCGGTGTTCATGGAGGATGGAGAGACTACCAGAAAAATAGCACTGGAGACTGAGAGACCACCTCAAGTAGAGGTCCACGTTTGGACCATTCGGAAGGGTGAGCAAAAGAGCGTTAAATTTGCGTTTGTAAGTCAGACAGAGAAGGGACGACTCACCTTAATTTTGCATCAGCTTGGGTCGAAAGCGATCCCTCTGCTGAGAAACAGCAGGCTGCTAGCACAGAGATAGTGTTTACAAATTTACCACAGACCGTGATAAAGATCAAATATTAACTCTTGAGACCTTGCCTTTTGTTTTGTTTTGGTTTGATTTTTATTTCAAATACCTGAGCCCTACCGCCAGAGTCTAATTTGTTAGTCTGAGCCAGGCATGTGAACCAATCAGCATGTTTCCTTAAATCCTCCAAATGGTTCTAAATCTATGATCTATGTTGTAAACTAATAAGCTGCAGTCTCCATTCCCAATAGAAAGCTCAAAAAACAGGAAACTCCCTTCCTTCAGTGTGAAGCTATGTCTCTGAAATTATACCATGTACTCTGGATATTGATAAATTTTAAACATCCTACTTTTAAGAAGATTATGGGCTTGAGCCAAGGAGATGACTCACTAGGTAAAGGAGTTTGGTGACAAGCCTGATGATCTCAGTTCAGTCCCTGGGACCCATATGGTGGAAGCAGAGAACTGAATCCCACAATCCCAAGTAAATTTTCCTCTAACCCTCAAATATGTACTGTGGTACCCAAGTGCCTATACACACTCAGTAAGTTCTCAGCCAGACAGGGCTACACAGGGAGTTCCTGTCTCAAAATAGCAACAATAATAACCAGTGTTCAAACATGTATATGCTTCAGCATCATGCACAGAGCTGTACTAATGTGCTGCTAGCTAGTCCTACCCCAGAGATGAGCATTCCGTAGGCCTTGACATTATAAGCATTTCATGAATAAGACATAACCTCATGATGCTAATGCAAGTAATATTTGGATCACAGTTTCAGACATTCTGCTATAGTTGTTTACTGTATCTTTTCTCACTTCGTTTCCCCAACAACCTTGCTTTTACTAAAGAATGCCCCCCCACAACTAGGAAGTATGCTAGATTGCAGATATGCTTTTCAACCATGTTTATTTTGGTTTTATATCTAGGCATGTCAGTTATCTGTCTTTAACTCCATACCTCGGACTAAGAACTGGCATGTTGGTTTCTTAAGCAGTGAACCCAGCCACACATCCTTCACCCCACCCCACTAAAGTACATGGACAGCTTGCAGTTTGCTAGTATATATCAACAGCCTTCTATATGCAATAGAGCTTTTAGCGAGGTTTATGCTTCCTGGACACAGCAAAACCCAGCCTTCATCTCCTTTCTTCCTCGTTGACCTCTGGTTTAAGTGAGTTGGTAACATGTTGCCCTTAACTGCTTGGCAGTATTCAGTTATTTACCTGCCTCTAGTAAGAACTGTTTAGGTGAGGCGGAAACTGTGGGCCAATGCATAAAAACCCCAGCCCCCTTATTTGTTTTGTTTTTAAGAGAAACCTGCAAGAATTCTGACTATTTCCCAAAGGAAACGTTGAACTTCTGTGTGAATTAAGGAATAGGGGTAGCCTCTCTATTTGCACATATAATATGCCTGCAATCCGACTACTGGTTTTCATTGTTTAGCCAGGAGGGCAGCCTAGTGGTTTGTCAAGAATTAGTCTATCAAAATTATGGCCAAAGGCAGAATTTCTAATACGGCTTCTGGCTACAGAAGCTCCAACCAGTACTTAACGCTTTTCTAAGGAGAGCCCATGGTCAGAAGTACTACCTCCCTTATCTCCAGTCCCTGGAGAAACTAAAGGGGGAAGCCAGTGAGCCAAGAATACAAATGGAGTCAATTAAAATCTTTGAGCAATCCAAGTTCCTGGTTAAGTACATTTCACAGCCCAGCTCAATACCTCTAAGCCCCAGTTATGAGATTATATGTTTAGCCTGGGCAGAAAAGGGGGAACATGGTTCCACGAAGAGCTAGAAAATGTCTCATCACCTGTCCCACTTTGCACTTGGCCCTAGGCATTCTCCAGCACTTTCACATTGAGAAGATATCCAAGAGGATGTTTGGGGAGCTCCATCATTTCAAGCTGGTGACTCGGACCACCTTAAGTAAGTGCTCTTAACTGGAAATCGCCTCTAGCTTTCAAATGTAGTATTGCCACACTTGAAGTTCTTCTCAGTGAACATAAAGGACTCTCAGTTTCAACATTAGGGGATGTGCTCTTTCTCTTTTGGAAGACTAAGGACAAGGAGGGTGTCTGAATACAAACTAGAAAAGCCCGAGCATGATGAATACAAGCTGAATACATAGTCCACATACAAGCCATTTCAGGTCAAAGTTTCTTAAATGCCCCTTATGAAACTGATAACCCAAGTCACGAGGCAGTTGAAGGAAGCGTCCCAAGATTTCGGGTCTGGTATAATTGTGAAGTCTTCATATATGTATGGCTATACCCTCTGGGGATGAAGAAGAGAACAAGAATATGGACTGCATATCAATCCTGCGTTATAGCAGAGCGCTCTGACTCTTTTTAAACTACCACTAGGTGCTCATGTTTCTTTGAAAGCATCCAGGCATCTACATAGACTTGCAACTCTCCTACTTTCCACACTAGATGGAGCTTAGGGACTAGATACTGCAGGGCACTGTGGTGGGGCTGGGTGGGGAGCACTTCTAATGGAATAAAAGGCACCCGAATTTTATCCCCAGAGAATTTCTAATGGGCGAGACAGAACATGAATGGGCCTTCACTGTGAATGAGAAGAGCTGTGAGGAGTTAAATGCCTAAGTGCTCAGGGGAATCTGCAGAGAACAATAAGTTGAGAGCCAGGTGGGCTTAGTCGAGGAAGGCTTCGGGGAGGAGGCGCTTTTTAAAAGAAAAGGGTGTGACTGGGCAACAGGTCAAGAAATCAGTCCAGGGCGAGGGTGCAGCCTAAGAGAAGATCCAGGCAGGAGCAAACAAGAAATGTGGGTGGGGATGAGGAATGATCACCAAGGCCACATAGGGCACAATGAAGATGAAAAGGGTTGCTATGAAGCAGTCGGAAGGCTTAGAAGAAGCTAAGCTAGCAACATTGGGAGGTGCTCCACAATACAAGCAGCACAGTAATAGCAGTGTAGCAATCTGGGCTTTCTTATAGTAAGCACTCACCTTGATGAATCCAGACTATGACTAAACCACAACAGCGGAGGTAAGCAAGCAGGTAAATGGTGTATTCACATCTGTCTTTTAGAAAGAGGGCCTTGCTGTGAGGAGTGCGGTGCACCATTACTGACAAAGCTGGTGAGAATCTGAATTAGGAAGTTCCCACACTATACTATCTGCAAGACAAAAGAGGTTAGGACACCATGAGAGACATTCCTAAGTCTAAGTCAACAGATAGAAGTGTGTGTGGAGGGGCTTAGTCTAGAGTGACTCCAGGATTAATAACTTTGTATATTGGATGAATAGTAATGCCATTTGTCAATGAAGAGCTCAAGGCTAAGCAGATGCTAATGCAAAAGGATGTCTGCTTGGAACGTACTTTGGTCAGGATGCCTGAGAACCAGCTAGAAATGGTGTTGGTAAGGTATTTTTTTATGTCTTTTGAAAGAATAATAGAAAGTAAATGAATTCAGCATATGAATCTGAATGCAGGAGTTGGGGAATCCCTCCAAGAGAGTCAGGAATAAAGGAGACAGAGACTAGGGTCCAGGGATCAATGAAATTACTAATTCACCACAGAACACAGTTTAGTTCATCTTGTATCACGACAGTGTACTCGGCTCTAGAGGACTTCAAAGCTGTGCCCATACTAGCTAGGACTGGGGATGAGTAATGGAATTAGGTATCATGTGCCCCAAACATTGTATGGCTGAAGGAAGTGAGGAGTGAAATCATCCAGTGGAGTAACACGGGGACAATGAAAGAAGCCCAACCCCTTCACATAATATCCCTCAATAGCCTGGCACACCATAATGCTTTGGTAAGCGTTATCTCTCCCCACCTTTTTTCTACCCTCATACTGTGGCATAAAGAATAGAAGACCATGAGGAATTTAAAGCAAAAAGAAGCAGGGAGATCAGGTCTAAAGGGGAGGGCACTATGTAGGGAAACCAAAAAAGTTCAAAGGAGGTTTAGGGTGAAAAGGAGTTTCCTGACCTTGTGCTCAGAGCTCCCCAGACTTCAATGTCATGAACATAGGAATAAAAAGAAATGTGAGGGGCTATTGGTAGTCAATAGGCAATGGAAGTGATTCAGTCCAGTTAAGAGTGGAAAGGGCTGTGAACCAGTGTGAGAATGGAGCACGATAAAGAGCCATAGGATGGAATTTCAGGCTGCCATTGATGCATAAGGACAGCATGCGGAAAAATTAATGTGAGCAGTTGTAGACAAAGGAAACAGGGAATAGAGCAAATAATGATAAGCAATCAAGTATCCCAAACTTGATTACATGGGGTGCTAAGAGAGCAAGCTGTGGTCCAGTGATGCGGTATATATTGCTGTCGATGGGTATTTTTTAAATTGGTGCCAAGTGAGCCCCAAGAAGAGCAAGCAAGCAGACTGTGGAATATTTTGCAAATGCTGAATACAGTATAAAAATTCTAAACCCTGGCGATGGAGTTCAGTGGTTGAGAGTGCATATTATTGGTTCACTGCTTGAGAATGCATACCACTCTTCCAGAAGATTCGAGTTCAGTTCCCAGTGCCCACATCAGGGTAATTCACAACTTCTTGGAACTTCAGCTCCAGGAGGCCTGATACTGCCGACCTCTGTGGGTACCTGCACTCATGTGTATATATTTCCCCAAACACATCATTTAAAATCAAATAATTCCTTTAATGGAAGTTTTCTAAACTTCTAAGCACATAAGATTTACATGTGGGAGAACAATTGTGTCTCATTTGGAGGATCTTTCAAATGTGATGTATTGAAGTAAAAACTCTGTGTTGTGTTTTCTGTCTCCACCTTCAGAAAAGTATTTATGTGTTTGAGTGGGTGCTTCTGTGCTGAAGACACCTACCATTCATATTTTAAATACCCTCAGGGGTCTACAAGGATGTGGAAACGAATGAAGCATATTGGTTGTATTCCTAATTACTTCAGCTCTGATCTTACACACTCCTGACCATTCTGTGTTTTCCTTTTAGACCAGTGGAAGATCTTCACTGAAGGAGAAGCTCGGCTCAGCCAGATGTGTTCAAGTCGGGTGTGCAGAACAGAACTGGAAGATTTGGTCCAGGTTTTGTACCTGGAGAGACCTGAAAAGGGCCACTGTTAGACAAAACAGTCAGGATTGGATAGTATCAATTAAGGAAACCCAAGCTGCAGCTGGACTGCTGGCTTCCATTGCTTAAGTCAACAGCGCTCTAAAACCCCAAAGTCAGACGCAGTCAAATTATCCACGCCAGCCACAACATACCTTGTTCCTCTATGTGCAGTGGTGTGCCAGCCCTCAAACATCTCCTCTAAAGAGAATAGAGGAGTCTTTAATGGTTTCTGGAGGGAGAAGGGATAGAGCATTCTGGTGCAGCTTTAGTTTCTCTGAGAATCACTTTTATTTGAAGGTTAAAAGAAAACACTTTTAGGGATTCTGTGTAGAAAGTTAGTCACGTGAAAGGAAGAGAAGAAAATTGTTCAGTATAAGTTGGGTCACATAGAGCAATCATTTGTATGAAATGTCTTTCGAATGCTCATGTGTCTTCCATTCTTTAAATAAACGAACTTATTCAGTGGGCGGAACTACAGGTCAGTCAGTTGTAGAGCACACACCTAACACATGGAGCCTTGGGCTCTACTTTCAATACTGAAAAAAATCATCCTCATATCTCATATACGCACGTACGAAAAGACACCCAGACTACACATGAAGCTGCCCTTGTTTCTGGCTCCTAAATACTGTTGGGGCTGTTGGCACCCAGGAAAACAGATTCAAAATGTATGTAGAAGACTGCCCTCAAGACTTTAAGGGTGAAGAATGCCAGTTAAGGGTCTTGTTTACTTTGAAGTGCCAAATTCACTATGTCGGATAATACCACTTCTCTTTCTTGAACTGAACCTCCATTAGGAAGGTAGAACTTGGTGAAATTGTCAGAAACTAAGTTCATACCAAGCAATACATAACTGTAGAAGATTCATAGCTGTAGAAGAATACACCTGATGAAAACAAAGTAGTTCATCTTTTTTGTTGCTTTCACAGCTATAATACTCAACTAGCATATAAACTAATGCTCGCTAATTTCCTTGTGGCCATAGTCACCCAGACAACACTTTACTTTGAATTATTCTAAAAGCTGTTTTTAAGGGCTCTCTTATTTCTCTGACTACAGGAGTTGAAATTTGACTTTATCAAGAGACTCAGTCCTTGTGAGCTTCTGAACATTGGTTCTTCTGTCAAGAGAGAGTTACTGTTCATTCAGGGAACTGAGAATTCTGACACAGACCTTTCTCCTAAACCTTCCCACTAGCCTTGCCTTATCCACAAGCATAGGTTGTATCTGGGATTTTTGACAAGGCTGCTCCTGGAATGTTTATTTGCAGCCCAATGCCATAGCATAAATTATGCTTTCTGAGGCTTGGCTTTAGAAACCCTCTTTGTGGAGAAACTATAAATAATTCCTAACAAGGAGCGTAGGGCTGACTTCTGGATCTGTCCTCTTGCAGGAGCATGAATGAGCAATACGAGGACCTAGAAACCCTGCATTTCCCACACTAGGCAAGAGAACATGATAGGAAAAAATGTGCAAACGGTCTGGTCTTTATGGGAACCTGGCAGAGAAGGGGCAGTTTCCACACACACACACACAAAAAAAAAAAAAAGACACTAGGCTTTGGGGCCAGGGCTTCATGAGACAAATTTCTTGCCAGCTGGTCATACACATTCTCCTCATAAGTGGGACATAAGCTTCCTGGGCTATAAAGCCACAGAACATCATTGAAAATGTGATGGGAGAAGTATCAATCCACAGCTGCCTCCCTCTCGGGGGAAAGGGAGGGGGAACCATATTTCCAGAGTGTGGAGATCTGTAACCAGATCCTGAAGGAAAGGGGTGATTCCCCCTGCTCGATGATTCACCCCAAAGCCTTCCCACCCAGGTGTTCTCTGAAATCTTAGCCTCAAGGGAACACCTAAAGAGCTCCCCTAGATAGACTCCTGCCTCCAGGTGCAGCAACACACCTTTCTAAAGTGCTGTGGGAAGCAGGAACTGGGGATTTCGATGTAGAAACCCTCCAGGTTTTGATGTTGGGTAGAGTGTAGGGTATGCGGAGAGAGATCAAACTGCCTGTAGTGAGTAGGGAAGAATGGATATGGTTCTTTTTTTGGTATTTATTTGTATCATAAACACTTGGGACAGCAAAGACCAGAGGCACCATTTTGCAGTTTTATCCATTTTTCTAAAGTTAGCCCATGTAAACAAGTCTGAGTAACGTAACAGTGTTACCCTTTCGCTTTTCTCACAGGACATGTACCCAGGTATGGTACTTATTTATGGAGTCACTGTGTTTCTGGATTTTTAAATTAATAAAATTTTAATTTAAAAAGGTTATGACAGGAAAATCATATGATTGACATTACCCAGTCAAATGACAATCTTGTTATACTACTCTCAAGTAGCTAGCAGTGTCAACTTAGCAGTAAGGCTACCTAGATTCTTAAGCTAGCTCTATAATTTCTATATTTGTCAGTATTCTCAATTAGAAAATGGGATGAAAACGATACCATTGTCCTTTGCCTGAAATCTTGCAGTAACGTTTAATGTAATCAGTACATATAAAATAATTAGTCTAGTGTCCATTGAATATGCATTGATGACCATGGATATTCAAGGTGCGAAAGGCACTTAGAGCAACCATTGATGTTTAACTTCCTCTTGGACCACTTACTTAGGCTTCAAGAGGACTTCAAGTTTGATCTGCTGTTCACAACACTTTTATGCAAAGCTTGTTTTAGTTATCAGTGTAAGGATTTTGTTATGTGTTGACCTGGAACAAATTCCCTCAAATCCTCAATGCTAGTGAAATACAGGGTATTCAGAAGTCAGGATATGAGAGGATTTTAAGAGAGAAATGCAAATTGTCAGTCACTGCTGAGATGTTCAGTGGCATGGCAGAAACTCTGTAACGATGGTGATAACATGTAAGAAGAGAAGAGTTGAAGTTACTGGAGCAAGGGATTGTCAGAGGTAAGTGGAAGGGCGCTGTGAGGAAGTATGGCTAGAAGCTCAAGAGAACTCACTGGGGAAACTTTCTAGTGGAGTGAAAAAAAACAATGAAGATAGCATCTGCAGAAAGAAATGGGGTCAAAGCCATTTCATCTTGCATAGGGGAGCTATTTGTCCATATCATAGCACAGAAGGCAGAGAGACTGTAGGAAGGACAAGATTAAAGATGGGTAATAAGGGAGTTAGTCTGTTTCATGCAGGGCAGTGAAGTCATATCCCAGGCTGCTCTCAGGACTCACAACTCTTGACCCACAACCTCGGTGAACATTCAGCTTTTGATGCAGACCATTTTTACACCATTTTTAGCAAGATCTACCTAGTTCCATCAGATCTCTATTATCTCACACCCCTTTCACTCAGCTTCCTTTCTTCTAGAATGACACTGTGAATCAAAATATCAGTCTACTTGCACTGAGGAAAATGCAAATAAGTCAAACTAGACTTCTGTGGCTCCATCTTGCATTATCCCCTTTCTATAATGACTCACACCCAAATATCTACCAGCCCTTCAAGTTTATGGTTCTATATGTAGGCAATGTTTGTAGACTTTTTCTGTCAATTCCTCTTGAAGGACTTTTACTTCTTCCACCATGACTCCCAGAAAGCAGTAAAGGCCACCTCGTATGGGCTTACGGAGAAGACCTGCCTCCTTCCACACATTGTCTGCCTTTTTATACCTTTCCTGCTTTTACTTCTTTTTAAAAGGACTTTTTTATATTTGTTTTATGCACATGAGTATTTGCCCTGTATGTATGTCTGCATACCATGTACATGCCTGATGCCTGCGGAATTCAGAAAAAGTGTCGGATATCCTGGGTCTGGAGTTGCAGATGATTGTGGGCCTCCATGTGGATGTTGGGAAAGAAACCCAGGTCCACTAGAAGAGCTAAGTCATTTTTCCTGCTCTTTGCTTTGACACTCAAAAAAGCTCAGAATATGCTTCTCAAAACTCTGCCATTTTGTCACAAGGATTATCTTTGAGCTAATAACAATTAAGAATCAATAGCTACAGAAAATTTTTTCTATTCTACTTATAACTGCCTGAAAATTGGACATAGATTTTCCTTTGAGGAAGGGAACCTCTCCTCTATTTCAAGGACAGAGAGTGAGTCATCCCTTAGGGTAGGAAATCAACACCAAGATCAAACGAAAATTCATGCTAAAGTAGTCTGCAGCATCCATTCCTTTCTCCATCCCTCATTCATTTCCTAATCTCTCCCCCCCCCCGAATTTATCATCCATTTAAGTTCAAGCTCTCCTTCTTATAGTAAGATAGTATATAAGCCCCCTGAATCTAACCACATTTTAGAGTTTCATTTTCTTCCTGTGAACTTCTGTGTATGTACATATTAATAAAATTTGTGTGCCATTTCTAGTGTTATTGCATTTTATTGATTTAATTCATAGGTTCACAGTCATGGGAGCTAAAAAGGCAAAGAAATAGTGTTTCTTCTCCAACATTTCTCTATGATAGCATTGCTAGAAAAAAATGTCCATCATCTCTCTGTCACAAATGTCTTCACAAGCATCACTGCTTTCAGCTCTGTATTGCTGGTGGGACTTCTGTGTGCACACAGTTAGCACCACCATGACAGTACTCAGAATTCACTGTCTTCCTCGGCTGCATTGTTTCCCATGAATATAGAGAAAGAACTCCCCCTTCCTTTGTACCTGTGATGCTACTTTGTCACCTTACATTGAAGCAAACAAATTATTCATAAGTATTTGTTACCATGTGCACCAACATGGATCTTCTTGTGCCTTAGAGTGTCATAGAGGTCTTCATGGGAAAAGGTGTTTTATGTTCTATTTTTAAAACCAATTTTCAGACCTCAATTGTAAGTGTGCAGAGTCTGTACTGAGTGAAAGTCTCTGTGCTTCAATCCCCTACACATCATATGTACTGTTTTTACCTCCCTGCAAAACCCTCTTTCAAACTGACTTCAAGAATCTACCCTACAGAACACGAGCAAGGATGTCAGGACCACGGGGGTTGCACCCACCCACTGAGACAGTGGGGCTGATCTATTGGGAGCTCACCAAAGCCAACTGGACTGTGACTGAAACAGCATGGGATAAAACCGGACTCTCTCATCATGGCGAACAATGAGGACTGATGAGAAGCCAAGGTCAATGGCAAGGGGTTTTGATCCTACTTCATGTTCTGGCTTGATGGGAGCCTAGCCAGTTTGGATGTTCACCTTCCTAGACATGGACGGAGGGGGGAGGACCTTGGACTTTCCACAGGGCAGGGAACCATGACTGCTCTTTGGATAGGAGAGGGAGGGGGAGAGGAGTGGGGGAGGGGGAGAAGAGCGGGGGGAAGGGGAGAAGAGCGGGGGGAGGGGGAGAAGATCGGGGGAGGGGGAGGGAAATGGGAGGCTGGGAGGAGGCGGAAACTTTTTTTTCTTATTCTCAATAAAATAAAAAAAATTAAAAAAAAAACTCATGAAGTGAAAAAAAAAAAGAATCTACCCTACAACCTACCAAATGTAGGCAGACATTTTTGAGACTTCCAAATAGGAGAGGAGCTCCTAGAATTAGGGCATGAGTCACAGCACATAGTTCCCCAACATTCCATATGCATTTTAATTTATCTTTGTATATGCTCTTTCAATTACTAGAATGTTCTTCCATATAGTTTGCATGGTATGAGACTATACTTATTCTTTTTTTATTTTTTATTACTTTATAAATAATACCATTCAAAGATTTGGTGAGCTCCCGTCTCACACACTGTCTCAGTGGGTGGACCAACCACTCAAGCCCAATATATTCATCTCCATTCTGTGAAACAATGATTGCTTCACTAATAGTTTCCCACTTTTTTTCCCATTCTCCCTAAGTACTGTATCCTACAAGATGCTATTCTATGTTACTAGAACGTAGCAAATTTTTAGTGTTTCTATCCTTTAACCTATAATGCCAATCCCTAGTGCCTCTGTTTAATGAATCTACCTTTCAAGACTCCCAGTACTCATCTTGAGACGTTGTCACAGGCACAGTTAGTGCTCCTTCCTCTATGTACACAGGAAATAACAACCAACATACATACCCTGGAAGAGCCACTATAGTAATCAGTCGACATGCATGCTTGTTCATTTAATGCTCCCATAGCTCTTGTAGGTACCATTGTTGACCCTATTTTAGAGGTGAGAAGAACATTGGGAGCATTTCCCTTTTATATGCCATTAAAACCATATGCCACATTATAGCATTTTTTATTGATTTTTATTAAGGTTTACATTTTTCTCTGCTCCCATCCCTGCCTCTCGCCTCCCCCGTAAACCCTCCCCCAAGGTCCCTATGCTCCCAATTTACTAAGGAGTTCTTGTCTTTTTCTACTTCCCATGTAGTTTAGATCTATGTAAGTCTCTCTTAGTGTCCTAATTATTGTCTAGGTTCTTTGGGATTGTGGTTTATAGGGTAGTTTTCTTTGCTTTATGTTTAAAAACCACCTATGAGTGAGTACATGTGATAATTATCTTTCTGCGTCTGGGTTACATCACTCAAAATAATGTCTTCTAGCTCCATCCTTTTTTCTGCAAAATTCAAGATGTCATTTTTTTCTGCTGTGTAAATGTACCACATTTTCCTTATCCATTCTTCGATCATTTAGGTTGTTTCCAGGTTCTGGCTATGGCAAACAATGCTGCTATTAACACAATTGAGCACATGTCCTTGTGCCACAATTGAGCATCCTTTGGATATATACCCAAAAGTGGTATTGCTGGGTCCTGAGGAAGGTTGTTTCCTAATTTTCTGAGAAATCGCCACACTGACATCCAAAGGGGTTGTACCAGCTTGCATTCCCACCAGCAGTGCAGAAGTGTTCCCTTTTCCCCACAACCTCTCCAGCATAAGTTGTCATCAGTCATCAGTGTTTTTGATCTTGGCCATTCTTACAGGTGTAAGATGAAACCTCAGAGTTATTTTGATTTGCGTTTCTCTGATGACTAGGGATGTTGAACATTTTCTTAAGTGTCTTTCAGCCATTTTAGATTCCTCCATTGAGAGTTCTCTGTTTAGATCTGTACTCCATTTTTTTATTGGATTATTTGGTTTTTTGTTGTTGTTGTTGTTGTTTTTTTGATGACCAATTTCTTGAGTTCTTTGTATATTTTAGAAATCAGACCTCAGTCTGATGTGGAGTTAGTGAAGATCTTTTCTCATTCTGTAAGCTGTCTTTTTCTCTTGTTGACCTGTCCTTTGCTTTACAGAAGCTTTTCAGTTTCAGGAGGTTCCATTTATTAATTGTTTCTCCCACTGTCTGTGCTTCTAGGGTTATATTTAGGAAGTGGTCAATGCATTCAAGTGTACTTCCCACTTTCTCTTCCATAAGGTTCAGTGTGGCAGGCTTTATGTTGAGATCTTTGATTCATTTGGACTTGAGTTTTGTGCATGCTGATAGATATGGGTCTATTTTCATTTTTCTGTATGTTGATATCCAGTTGTGCCAGCGCCATTTGTTAAATATGCTTTCTTCTTTTGCATATTTAAACACAGTCTAAAAAGTGGAATTATAAATGTTAAAAATATAAAACGCCTCTAGAGTAAAAGCATCGTGCTTGTATTCTAAGAGTTATTACAAAAAAAGCCAATAGCTAGGAAAGGTGTAAAGCTAAAGAAAGATCTTCGGCTGTCTCAGTCAGGACAATTTCCACACCTCTAAGCTCTAGTCATAGTAAGTGCCATACAAGTGAACCACATTTTAGAACATTTTGTTTTCTCATTTACTCCTTAACAATTTCATACCTGTATACAATGTATCTTGGTCATATGCACCCCAAACCCTCCCTCCCATTCCAGTCTGACAGACTTAGACATGGTCCCTTCCCATTTTGTATCCTCTTTCCCCCACTTACCTCATAACCCACTGAGTCCAATCAGTGCCGGCTACTAGAATGACTGAGCTTTTTGTCTTGATTGTGTGTCAGTCTATTGCAGATAACCATTGCTGTAGTAAATTTGAGATTTAAATAGCCATGTTATGGCCAAAAGACAGCCTGTCCCAGCACTCTTCCACCATCATCTTCATCCTTCATTCTTTCTACCCCTCCATTCACAGTGTTCCTTCAGCTTTGTGGCCATTGGTGCAGATATTTGATTTATTGTTGTGTTCTCAACAGTCATTTATTTTAAACACTTTGACAAGTTCATTTTTTAATCTTTAATACCATATTTTGAGAGTATATTTTCTATGTTTGGATTGATTTAGATACAGAAGTGTTCACCATCACAATCCAGTTGCCTAGAGTATTCAGCATAGTAGAATGTCATGCAGTCTAGGAGCATATGTAGTTTAGATGTGAAATAAGTTACACTATATAACTTCATGCCAGCATGCTTCATGTTTGTCCAACCATAGAATCACCCAACTACAAATTTCTCAGAATAGACTCAAATCATTCAGCAACACATGACAGTGTATGTAAAAATGTGAAGTATTTGCTTAGCCACAGTCTTCCTAATTAGATTGAGGAACTCTGAGAAGATGGGGACCCAATGCCCATCATTTCCAGACATTCAGCAAATAGTTGCCAAGTAGAGTCCATCTGATGAAATTCTTTCTACATTTGGAAAAAATAGCTCCTCAGGGAATTTATAATAATGAAGTCCTCCATGATATTTACCCTGTAGCCAACTCTAAGAAAAACCAATAAAGTGTGAGTTAATAAATACAAATGTCAAAGAACTGGTTAGCTTTGAAAAATAACTTGTTCTAAGGTCTCAGGCAAAACAACTGATAAATATGGGACTTACATGTAGATTTTTTTGAGTTCTGAATCAGGCATTTCAGTGTTTTGTTATAAGCCTCATGGAAATACTCAACTGTGAGGGATTCTTACTATAATTTCACTATTGTGGATGAAAAGAAATATCTGTATTTAAGACACCTATAATGCATGATGCAATGCTTTTATACCTTTGTATCTTAGCTTATGTGTACATTAGTAGTATCATAGTTTGAATATAAAATGTCCCCCACAGGATTATATGCTGTGTCCTTGGTCCATAACTAGTGGCATAATTTGGGAATGTGGTATAAACAGTAGAAGTTTGATCTAGAATAAGGCAGTTGCTGGAGTTCTTTGTGTGTAGAGACCATATCTTGCTATTGCCACTTCCTAGATTCTCTATTTCTTGTTCCCTGTGATCTGCTTTGCTTCACTACCTATAACATGAGGGCCTGCTTGTTGGGGTTTTTGTCCTGCCCAGTTCCCACAGTTGTTAGGTCCCAAAGAATTACACAGAAGGTCTCCATAAGATTATAAACTGATTGGCCCATTAGCTCAGGCTTCTTATTAGTTCTTATAACTTATATTAACCAATTATTCTTACCTATGTTAGCCACATGGCTCAGTACCTTTTTCAGTGGGGCAGACTGCTTCTTCGGTGTCTGGACAGGACTACAGGAAGGCCTTCCTTCTTCCTAGAATACTCCTGTTCTCATTGACCTGCCTCTACTTCCTATAGGGTTGTCCCACCTATACTTCCTGCCTGGCAACTGGCCAATCAGTGTTTATTTAAAACATAATTGATAGAATACAGAATTATCCCACACCATTTCCCCTTCTTTTATTAAACAGTGGAAAATATCCATCGTCCAATTTTCGGAATGTGGGCATAGTATTCCAGGCTACTTCCTGCTGGTTGAGGGCGCTGATAATCTTATGGGGACCTAAAGCAATTTAGAATTATGATCAAGTCCTGACTGGAATATCCTGTGAGCCTTGATCATCTCAGGCATCAACTTGGATCTGTTCTGGATGTAGAACTCTGACCTCTGGGCCATCTGTTTCTACCAGAGATTTCTCAGGTGGTCTTCCTTGATCAAACCTGATGTTTCTTAACTAAGAATAAATCCACAACCACCTGTTCTACACCATGATGTCCAGAAATGCCCACAACACTGGGACCAACCATCCATGATCTGAACCATGTGCCCATTGTTCCTTTGCTTTTAGACTTGTAGCAACAAAAGGGATTTTTCATTGATCAGCTATGTGAGTCAGACACTAGGACTCCAATGGTGAACATACAGAAATGGTAGTCTTCCTACTAGGGAAAACAAGATACTGAAGAAGCAATTGCAATGTGATAGGAAATGCAAAAGAATAAGTCTAGGACCTTATGACAATGGAAGATAATAGAGATTTATTTTTATCGTGGAGGAGCATGACTTTTTTCCAAAGGAAATGGCATTAAAAGTGAGACTTAAAGTTTGGAAGTTGGAGTTTCACATTTTATTTTGTTTGACAAGACTGCTCCTTTAAAAGGGTTGGGTAGCTATTGAACTAAAACACTGATTCTTCAAATGACTCCTGTTACAATGCAGGTGCCACTAGTATGGAAACCCCATTCACACTATCAACAATCCCTAGAGAGAAATTACACCAAGGAAAATAAAGAGCAAAGGCCCAAGCAGATAGAAACAGCACAGGGAAGTTTTGATGGGGTGGAGGCATAGCTTTCTATAAGGTTTAAATGAGAATGATTGCCGTGGACTCATGTGTGGGAAAAGTGAAAAGGTGTGGCCTTGTTGGAGGAGGTACATCATTGGGGACAAGCTTTGGGGTTCCAAAAGACTCAAGCCATTTTAAGATAGTCCTATTTCTTGCTTGGGATTTGAGATGTAAGTCTCAGTCATTGCTTCTGTGCTTCTGCTCCACTGTCACGATTCTAACTCTCTGGTAAGCCCAATTGAATGCTTTTCTATAAGTTGCGTTAGTCAAGACATTTTATCACAACAATAGAAAAGTAATTAAGACACTTGCCATCCCTATGAAAAATATCTGAGAGAAGGAATCTTTAAGGGATGATGTTTTATATCGGCTCCTGGTTTCAGAGGTCTCATTCTTGCCTGCTTGGCCTTGTTGCTTTCATGTCTGAGTATAAGGCATTGCATCACTGTGGAAGGACATAGTGTGGCAAACTTTCCACTTCATAGAAGTCCCTCATCCAAACTCACTAATATATCAGTCCATTATTGGATCCATCTGTCCATGAACTCAGAGCCTTCATGATCTGATAACCTCAGAAAGACCAAATCTCTGAACATAGCCACATTGCAGGAATCAAGCCTGTACAGAAACATTTGTTGGAAAAACATACATGAGAAAAAATTTGAACTGTTATATAAATGTTAGGCTTAAAGATAACAAATCTTAAAGAGAGAATCCTTTGGATATCAGTTGGGGGCAATGGTGTACCAAAGTGAGAAGCATTTTGTCATTGTTTTATCTAAAATTGTTGGTAATGATAAAAAGTCTAATTGATTTAAGTTGGTTTCTATATGGTTTTGGAAATTTATAGATGATGCACCTATTTATTGGCTGCACCTAGTTGGAGCACTTCCTCCCCCACCCCCATATGCCACTAGGTGGCAGTCAGACAGAGGTTGGAGAAAGAAAGTTTTTAACCTGTTTTTCAGGAACCTTTTCTCTCCAATTCTAACAAAATCAACTGTCTGGAGTACCTCTTTTGAAATGACCTCTTAGGATATGGCCTCTTACAGTTCGGAGGAAAGTAGCCACTTATGGTCGTGAGGTCATGCCGGGCTGAAGGAAGAATCAAGGCCATCAGCTGGTTGTCAAGCAACTGAAAGCTCGCTTGTACAAGGACTGGCTGATTATTCCCTCAAATGTCTCTTTGCTGTAGCTAGTGATGACCCAGTCTGAGTGTGATTGGTCTCCCAAATCTGAAACAAAGGCATAATCACATGAGGTGTGATCAGAAAGTACCAGATATTAACCCTATGCCTCAGTCAGGGGGATGTCTGAAGCAAGATTTACAGGCTTTAGAAGGCTCTGATACAATGTAATACAGAAGGAGAAAGGATTTCAATGAAAAGCAAGAAAGTCGCTGTGCACTTGAAGTAAGAACTACTGTCTATGGGGTGCCCTGAAGTTTCAGAAACTAAGTAAAAGTTCTAAGAATATTGAGACTTTTTGGAAACTTTGGAAAAGGCACCCCTCCAGGAAAATGAAGACAATGTGGATTGATTGGATTGCTTTGGATCAAAAATGGGACTCTTGGTGGATAAGGAGGGTATGTAAGCGAGTATAAGAGCGGGGGCTTCTCTGAAAGAATAGAAGGGGAACTTAAGAAGGGAAACCCTCAAAATGAAATCATGCCAGTCTGCTAAAGGTTTTCGTAGTCATTTCTTTCTCTTTATTCTCTCAACAAATTGGGCATGCTTTTGTCCTGACTCTCTGATAGGCCCTCCTCGTGCCCTTTATCCCCCGTCCCTGTATTTCCGTACCCTTTTGCTTCCCATTGAGAATTTTCTGACACTGGTGAAAGCTAGAAAGCACTTGTGGTTTGACTTGAATAAACACATTCTATGTACATATCGAGGTGTTATATATTTGAGGTGGAATCAATCAAACAATAATCCATACATGGAAGTTCAAATATCATAAATGCAAAATAATCAGTGTCTCCATGATTGTATAGTACTACAAACAAGAACTTTAACATCCACAGTAGACGACGTGAGGACACTTCGGATCCCACTGATTTTAGGATGGAATTAATGCCTTACCCTGAAAAAAATTAATTCACTCAACCAAATATGTTAATGACTCTTTATAAGCTGATGATTTACAAAATGCGAAGTTCATATCCTGGATTTTTTTAATTTAATGTCTTCTATCCACATAATTTCTTATAGAAATCAAAATTTTCTCTGATTATCTCCCAACAGTAACTGTACTTCTAGTCTCTGTTTAGAAGATTTATGATTTATTTGTCATAGCAGCACCCATGTATTCTTGAGAAATTTTAGTAACTATATATGTGGAATATGTTTATTCAAAGTCAAAGCACCACTTTATTCAGAGGCAGATTTTCAGATTGCTTATGGTAACTCTCTGATTTGCCTAGAGAGCTGTGGCTCTGCATTAAGAACCATTATCAAGAAATGATTGAAACAATGAGTTTCATCTCTTTGAGAGTTTTGTGCTAAAGATACTTCTTTGAGAGCAAGGTCATCTAGAGCCCCTGGCATGAACCTCATAGATGCATTTTTTTGTAGGAGGTCTGGGTAGAGTTAGTAAGAGCTAACAAAAGAAAAATGGAGAGATACACATGTTTTGGGAATCCTCCCAAAATGCTTAGGTGTGCCACAGAGACAAACTCAGAAATAGTGTAGGATACTTTTGGAGCAATCAGTGTGTGACTTTTGTTAGCAGCCATTGCCAAGCAATAGAATACTCATCAAAGTTTCTCACCTGTCACAAATGGTAAAACCTACTTAATTATACATTTTTATGGGGTGAATTTTATGGAGCATGAATTTTAACATAATAAAATTGCTTTGAAAGAATTTCATCAGTTGTCATGTTAGGTTCCCAGTATCCGGAACCTGTAACTTCAGACTTTTCCCAGATCCACAGACCACAGCTTCCTAATGATGTCATCTGTTTATTGCAAAGTCTAAAACAAAACAGTGGTGAGCACAGTATCCAGGATGAACAGAGTGATTAAAACTCTAGTTCTGAAATCAGACCGCCTGAGTCCCTGTCCTTGCTGTGAGAAATGGGGTAGGCCATTTCATCTTACTGTGTGAGCCTCTTATATGGTATTCTTTGTTCCTGCCTCCTGACATTGCTTTGAAGAATGATGAATTGATGGGCGGCAAAACGTTTAGCATAATACCAAGGGGATTCAAATTCAAACCTAAAGCTGTTTGATAATATGAAACTATTGTTTAGTAAATAATGATAGCTGGCAAAGGAATTAGAGGTAGAGGGGTCCCACTCCTCTGCTTTACTCTCCCTACTGGATTACCGTAAGAAAGGGGCTTAAAGAAAATTCTGCCTTTAAGGCAGATTTTTTTTTTTTTACTTATTAGCAAAGTAGGCTGTCATGAAACATATTTTATGACTTCTTAAAGCCTTAGATTTCTTCCTTTGAAAATTACTCTCAGTACATATTATGAAAGATATCACTGGCACATGTCTTTGTGTTGTAAAGTCGCACATCTTGTTGGAAAATGGGACCCTTTCAAGATAAACTCACTCTTTTCACCTACTGAGTGCAAGGTAAAGATCTCAATTAGTTCTTATGCCTTATTGTCACAAATGTAATAGTAGTTCATTTGCTTTCACTAATCTTATATTGACTACCTGTAATTTTAAAACAAGAGTCCATTTCTAACATTAATCATAAAAATATCACACTACTTTCACCAACACAAAATATTAGGCCATGGCTAGAGACATAGGGCAGTGGTTAAGAGCACTAGCTGCTCTTCCAGAGGACCCAGGTTTGAGTCTAAGAACCCACAGAGAGGCTCATAGCCATCTGTAACTCCAGTCTCAGGGGATCTGATGTCCTCTTCTGAACTTAGAAGACACTGTATGCATGTAGTTTGCAGATATACATGTAGATACAATGCTCATACACATACAAAATAAACAAATAAGTAAACCTTGTGTGCATGTATATAAGTACTGTGTTATATGTTTATTATATATTATATATTGCTTATATGTCCAGAAATCTACTTATCAAATTTACAGTTCTTCAGTGATGTATAAAGAGTAGAATTCTTCATTATAACTACTTCTGTAGTGTCCTCCTTTCTAATACATTTTCCTAACTACTTTGAAGCATATATTTGATTGGCATAGTACAAGTAAAACTAATCAAGTTGTGAAATCGTGGGCATGGAGTTACTTGTGGTATTCTTTACTTTCTTTTTCCTATTTGTAGAGTCTATAATAATAGCTCCCGATTGCCTGCTGACATTGGATGATTTGTATCATTCCCTTTTCTGTATAGATCCAATAAACCAGAGGTTTGTCAGTTATATTGATCTTTTCTAAGAACTAGCTTTGCGCTTCACTGATTTTGTTTTACACTTCTGGTTTTACTTCTATTAATTTTAGCCTTTATTATTTTATATTCCCCCTTACTTTGACTTCAATTAGTTTTATCCTCAGGTTTCTCAAAGTAGAATCTTAGAATAATAATTTGAGAAGATTTTATTTCGAATATATGTGTTAAATATTATGAATTTCCCTTTAGAAGAGAAGGAAACCATAGAAAAGAGGAGAGAAAAAAAGAAAGGGTAGAGATAACCAATGCATAATACACATATGCATGGTCATGTCACAGTTAAGCCCTATCATTTCTACAATTATTACATTAGCAATCAACTAATGCATAACTAAAGTAAAAATAAAAATCATGAGTCCTTTTTTTGAATATTGCATGGTATGCAACATCAATGTGTTACTTAGAAAAAACTAAAACCATACAAAGTAGGGGAAAAACATACCTTTTAAATGTTGCTTAAATTGCATTCCCCAGGTGTGCTGTGTTCTATTTTTAACCTTCACTCAGTGCAAAATATTTTTTCAACATTCCTGGATACATGACTCTCTGATCTATAGATTATGTAAAAATGTATACTTTTGTTAGTGAATATTTGGATATGCTTAATGTCTTTTTGTAATTAACCGTTTTGATTCTGTCAAGTTCTTTACATGAATGCTACTTCTTTATGAGTGTGTGTGTGTGTTTGTAAGCATGTGTGTATGCCTTGAGACATAATCTTGATATATAACTCAGGATGGTCCAGAACTTAAGATCTTTCCAACTCAGACTCTTGAGACATGGAACTACAGGAATGCATCAACATAACTGGCTAACCATTCCTATTATTTTAAGTTTTGTAAAGGTGGTTTTGTGGCTCAGAATATATACTATATTGATATGTTACACACAAGCTTCGAAAGAGTGTGTGTTTTCCTTTTGTTTGAGTAAAGTGTTTCAGAAATAGTGCCTAAGTCACCTTATTCATGTTGTTCTGATCTTCTATATTTAGCATAAATTTATTATATTCTTGTCCTAAAGTCTGTGCCTTTATGTTTAAAGTGGATTTTATATAGGTAATGTGGTGCTTTGAAAATGAATATTAAAGTCTCACTAATAATTGTAAACTTAGCTATTTGTTTTTATTTTAACATCAATTTCACCTAAGTTTTTACATCTCTTGTTTAATGTATGCATGTTTAAGATTGTACTTTTATAGAGAATTGATCTGTTTATAAATATAGAATATCTCAGTTACTCTGATATTCTTTCTTGTCCTAACATGATTCCAGCCTATAGCAATATAGTTATTCCAACTGTTTTTGATCAGCATTCTCATAGAATATAAGTTTCCATTCTTTTACTTTTTACAATTTCTGTGTCTTTATGTTTAAAGTGGATTTTATATAGGTAATGTGGTGCTTTGAATATGAATGCCCCCCATAGGCTTGGTCACCAGGGAGTGACCCTGTTAGGAGATGTGGCTTGTTGGATTAGATGTGGCCTTGTTGAGAAATTGTGTCACTAGGGGATGGACTTTGAAGTTTCAAATGCTCAAGGCAGTCCCAGTGCCTCTCTCTTTACTTGTTTGCCTGAAGACCCAGCTATAGAACTCTTGACTACCTCTTCAGCACATGTCTGCCTGCACACTGCCATGCTTCCCACCGTGATGATAATGGTTTAAACCTCTGAAACTGTAAACAAACCCCCAGTTAAATACTTTCCTTTATAAGAGTTGACATGGTTATGGTGTCTCTTCACAGCAATGGAACATTGACTAAGACAGGTATAGTCTATATAGATAACGTCAGGGTTTTTTTTATGTATTCTGACAATCATTTCTTACAATTTGTATTAGTCCTTTGAAACATTTTGCCCAATGTATTTTTATCATATTAGCCCATCACCCATGTCATTCCAGTTTTATTCCCCCTTCCCTATCCATCCAATTTTGTGTCATCTTTCCTTTTCAAAAAACCCATCAACAACCAAGAAAAATTTGGAGTGGGAGTGGTGGTCTTCCTCAGGGAAAAAAGAGAACAACAATGGGTTGTCCATTGCCAAGAGGTCAGCTCTAAAATCATATTTACAATGTACATTATATAGACCAAGAAAGTTGTATTTAGGAACATATATGTATATACATATACAAATATGTGTGCAATAACAATGAAAAGGGTATTCGTGAATTTGAAAGAGCCAAGGAGGGGTATATCGGAGTGTTTGAAGGGAGAAAAGGGAAGAGAGAAAATTTGTAATTGTATTATGATCTCTAAAATAAATTTAAAAATTAAAAAAGAAGAAACAGATTTTAATTCAAAAAAGAAAAATACCTGGGAGGCTATAACTACAGTAACATCTGAAATAAGGTTGATGAAAGGAAGTTAGCAGTCCATACGTGATTGTAAGGTTATTTTTAGGCTGTTATAAAGGGCTTGAACCACTGATTCAGTGACTAAATGTTTGCTGGAGTGCATACATGTGAGAAACTGTGCTAGGTACTTGCGATGAGATCAAATGGTAGGTTAAAGCACATAGCACAAAGGTTGAGAGAATGGATGCTGAAACAAGATCCTCTGAGTTTGAGTTCTGGCTCAGTCTTTTTCCCTTCTAGTCTCAAATTCCTCCATGTGTGTAACAATCATATTATACAGAGTGCCTATTAGAAACACTTGAGTTAGTATTTGTAAATGAGAGATTGCTTGACATAGTAAAAAGAGATGGTTATTACTAAATACTTAGACCATCTATTCCTTCAATAAACTCAGAATGGGAAAAGTTAATTTAATAATAATATAACATGTAATATAATAAACACAAGCAAATGTAAAATGCAACAATGGTCAGTGCTACAAAAGAGATTGATATGGTGCCTGCAATGTTTATTTTGTAAGAATTTGACCAGGGACAGCATCCCTAAGGAAGTGATATTCAAGCTAATGATAGATAGTAAGGAATGTATTAGGCAAAACACATATTTTGACAAGGACCATATTGAATGACAATTTGCTTCCTGTCCTTGCTAACCTAGCACTCTGTTTAGCAAGGGCATGGCCTAAGTCTCAAACTTCTGTATTCCTCGTTATGCCTGGTAAGTATGGAGATAACCCATATAGGTGTCAAGGACAAGGCTGGTGATATTTGTAGCAAAAATCACTTCTGGAAACCTTTTCTCCTCCTGCCAGACTGCCTCATATATGGGGAAGCCTTCATATACTGTTTAAAGAATATTTGGGGGTGCTAAACTATTCTGTGCAGAAGGCAAGGCCACTGAAGGGAAGCAGCAGTTCCGATGATGAATGTAACTCTCTTTGTTAAGATTCTGGCTGCTGTATCATGTCAAAAGCATTCGCTCCGCAGACTCAGCCTTGGGAATTGAGAGAACTGTGCTGAGAAGAGGACACCGTGGGCTGAGGCTCCCTGGGCTTCCTCATGGTGTTCAGTTTTGAAACCCACGATCCTCTGGAGGGGCATTCTTTACAAACCAAGGTCTCTATTTCATCACATGTGGCAAATGGATCGTAATCATCAGCCACCTGCAATGATATTATTTCCAGGGTTCTTTCTCTTGTCAACTACAGATCAGGGGAAAAATGTATGAAAGCAGATATCTTTTTTCCTCTTTAAAGTAGCAGCAGCTGGCAGCGTTTGCAGAATGAAACTGCTGAAAACCTTGAACAATCCATTTCAAGGCGCTTTCTGAGGGATGTTTCCATCCCATGTAGAGATGTCTACCAATCCACCCTCAAGTCTCACCCATTTTGCTGACTGGCTTCTATAATTGTAAGTGGTGTCTACTGATTTGTATGAGACAAAGTAAAAATTAACAATGCATCAGTTAGTATATAATTCAACATTTGCCATCCTTGCCACACACCCAAGAATTTAACAAGCAATATTATCATACATCTCATACTGAGGAGACTTAAGTAAGTTTTATTCTTCTTGCCCAATCTCTGCCTCTCTTTTGAAATGTCAGCTTCACTTCCTTAACGAGGGCTGCATTCTTAGGTAGACTCTCACTCTTTCCGCAAATGCACATTTAACTGCTCCTTTCAAGGCTACAATACCATTCTCACTTACGTTAAAAAAAGGAGAGAGAGAAAAAAGATGCTTTTTTTTTTCCTCCAGCCTTCCAAACCAGTTTTGAGACTGAATCCAGTGGAACAGCTTGAGTCATATGGCCACTTTAAGTTAATAACCTCATCCAAAGAATGGCATGAGTGTCTGGTTCATTTTCATATGTGGGGCCTATCAGTCTATGGATCACAGGATTAGCTGTCTTCCCCACAAGAGTCAGGATTCCTGGGAAGAGATAAAGTGGAAACGCCTGATGGAAAGGCAAACAAGAAATGTCTACTCCATGCCGTTCTGTCTAATCTGCACTATCCTGTTTCTAAACAGAGGTACTTCTTCCAACTTGTGCATCTCCCTTCTGGCTGTTGATCTATTGACACAATAGATCCAAGGGATTAGAATTTCCACAAGAGTCTCATGCTGACCAAGGCAAAAAGGATGGGGCTTTTCTGCCAGCCAGAAGAATCATTTGTCTTCCTGGGAAAGGAGCTGACCAACTGTGCAAAGCATATAGGGAGTACCGTGAGACAGGGTAGTGTCAGTAATAAGTTAATGACAGGTGAACCATACCATGACCAGGACTGTTTAATTAAATGTACCTCTTGTTATTCACTTATATGTTAAATTCATGTCGGGACCCCAAAGATGAACTTGAGGTGTCACTGGACTATGTGTGCTATTCACTTACTGTAGCTGAGGAAACTAAATCCCAGATTAGATAAGTCTACATTGTTGGACTATGTTAAAGACACTTAATTGCAAATTTGTGGAAATATACATTTTCTAACATCTCATGTATGCAACTTATTTTTTTCAGTCTATAATCATTCCCATTAATCTCCCTCTTCCCATCAATATAGTCTTCCGAATCTATTTACTGCGTATTTTAATGTGCTTCTTTAAAATTGTATTTGTTGTTTTGTGTGGATGGATTTTTATTATTATTAAATTTATTTATTTATTTATTTATTAAAGATTTATGTTTC
>NW_026068148.1:2026868-2031943 GCF_014885135.2 Alexandromys fortis
TCTTGTATTCTATTGATTATGCTTGTTTCTGTAGGCTCTGCTCGTTGACCTAGATTTTCCATATCCAGCTGGTCCTCAGTTTTGTTTTCTTCCTTGCTTCCATTTCAGTTTTCAATTCTTGAACTGTTTCCATTACCTGTTTGATAATTTTTACTTGGTTTCCCAGGGTCTCATGTAAATATTTACTCAATTCTTCAAACTTTTTGTTATACTTCTCATCCATTTCTATAAGGGTGTTTTTTACATGTTGTTTAAGGGACTCTATTGCTTTCATAAAGTCAATTTTTTCCACTTCTTCTGTGTTAGGGTGTTCATGTCCTTCTGTTGTAAGATCATTGGGTTCTGGTGTTTTCATGTTGTTTTTCAGATTATTAGGTGAATTTTTGCCTTGGCGCCCATCTCCTCCTATCGATGCTATCTAATCGGTCTTTTAAAACCGGATCAGGTTTCTCAGCTGGCCAGAGGCTCCTCTTACAGAATGCCCTTGCTCTGTTTCCTGGCTCCTGCCCGGGGCCAAGATCCCTCTCACCCCTCAGACAGGTCTTCAGGAACAGGTCCAGGCTCTCAGTTTGCCAGGGACCTCGCCAACCAAAGGTCTACCTCTTTCATTTAATTGTCCTGGGGAGATCTGCTCTTGGTGTTGCGCGCTGGTCCCTACTGCCTGCGTTGCCTGCCGCCGTGCCAATACCCACTGGTCCCAGCTGCCGCCACCTGTGTCACCCGCCGCCACCTGCGTCAGTCCGTCCGCCATCGCCTTGCCTATTAAATTTTTTTAATTAAAAATTTCTACCTCCTCCCTGCCTCGCTTTTCCGTCCCCCTCCCCCCACTCCCCATGCCCCACTCCCCTACCCCTCCCTCTCTGATCCAAAGAGCAGTCAAGGTTCCCTGCCCTGTGGGCAGTCCAAGGGCCTCCCCCCTCCATCAAGGTCTAGGAAGGTGAGCATGTGGATGGATTCTTAATCTACGTGAATAACATACATGTCTCTTTTTGTTTCTTAGTCTGTTCATTCATATTTATGTTTGCATTAGTATATAATGATATGCTTATATTTAATTTGTTATGTCTAGATACTGCATTCATCTACCACATATTACCTATCTAACATTTCAGGCAAGGATTTCCATTGGGATTCTGTATTTTCTACCACCATAAATAGCATGTCCATAAATATTTTCATATATGTCTTACTTCGGTATTCTGGGGGTAGGTGGATATACATACATACAAACATACATGTAATTAAAGTCAATTATGTTATCCTAAACACAGTGGGACCTTTCTTGCACATTAAATTTTAAACCCCTCCCAATATTTCAAACCCTAATTTTCTGCTTTACTTTCTCTGTTCAGTTTTTCTAACTGATAAACTGTACATTGAATTTATTATAGTTATTGCCTCGTGTTTATCCTGTCTTCTTTAGTCCCATGTAAGCTGCATCAGCAGGGAGTTTTATCTGTTTTGTTCACTCCTTATATCCCAAGCACCTAAAACAGAGCTTACTGAATGGCTTGTTCAATAATTAGTCATTGTGTAAATGGAGAAGTAAGTTTTCCTTTGGAATCACCGAAGCAGTCAACTCTATACAGAACATATATGTATTAACGTCCCATATCCTCGACAACACTTGTCACTATCCGCTTATTAAGCTTTGCCTATGTGATATGCTTAAGCATATATTGTTCTAGTTAATAAGTGAGTTTAAGCGTATCTTTATAAATTTTGCTTTTCTTTTTTCAAACTGTACTCTTGAAGTGAGATCTTCATTACTAAAATTCCAGGAAAGTACTAGTGAAATATTCAAGCAGATGCCTTGAGTTATACACTCATCTCTAGCTAAAACTGGTCACCATCAGAGTTGTTCAGGGTCTAAAATGAAAACAAATTTTGATACCAAGTTTAAAGCAGTGGTTCTCAATCTGTGGGTCTTGACTCCCACACTGGTCACATATCAGATAGCCTGTATATCACATATTTTCATTACAATTCATAACAATATCAAAATTATGATTATGAAGTAGCAACAAAATGATTTTGTGTCTGGGAGTCTCCATAACAATGAGGAACTGTATTAAAGGGTCGCAGCATTCGGAAGGTTGAGAACCACTGGTTTAGAGTATGAGTTTCAATTCCACTGCCCAGATCATTCTTCTGCTAGGAACTTATTAACTGAGCTTGATAAAGAAGTCTACTTTCTATGGCATAAAACTGCCTCAGTCACATCTGATCTTCTCTGACCCCAGGTAGGAAACTCAAGGTAGTACATAGAACAGAACTGTAGTGTTATTTTGATTGTGTTTTAACAAATAAAGTTTGCCTGACAACCAAAGTGCAGAGCTAAGCCACTAGAGGCCAGGCAGTATTGGCACAATCCTTTAATGCCAGGACTAGGGAGGCAGAGGCAGAGAGATCTTTGCTAGATCAAGGCCACCCTGGGCTACGTGGGATTGGATCTGTCTAAAAGAGAAACAAAGCTCACACAAAGGTGATCCCAGCACTTGGGATCACACACCTTTAATCCCAGCACTAGGGAAGTAGAGACAGGATTAATAAGGCTGGGTGGAGAGAAGAATATAAGGCAGGAGGAGAGAGGAATTTATTGCAGTCTGAGGATGCAGTCTGAGGTGCAGCCAGAAGCAATCAGTCAGAGAACACAGTCTGAGGAAGCAAGCTGAGGACAGAATCGCTCCTTTGTCTGAAGATTTGGTAGAGATAAAAGGTCTGTCTAGTGGCTGGCTGCTCTGCTTCTCTGTTCTCTCAGCCTTCACCCCCTAATATTTGATTCCAGGTTTTTATTAAAAACAATTAGAATTCATGCTATACAGAATTGGTTCGCAACTAAGATGAGGCTTTAATGTTTCTTCTCGATTTCTAGGTCTTTTACGTAACTCTCTTAGCCCACACAGAGGACCAGGCCTTATCACCATCATCTTTGGTCTAGGCATGTGGGTGTGCCAAAACATGCAAACTGTATAAACCTCCAAACTGTCCTCACTTTAATGAGAAACTTTCCTGCCTCAACTTGATGCACCATGCTTTATTCAAGCCCATGGGAGGCCTTCCCCTATCTGAATGGAGACAGAGGAGGAGTGGAAAAGGAGGGGCTAGATGGGAAGTTGGGGGAGCGGGCAATGGGAGGAGAGTAGGGAGGAGAAACTGCAGTTGATATGTAAAATAAATATAAAAGTATTATTTAAATAAAATTTTAAAAGGAGTCAAAAATATTCTAGACAGTGAAGATACAGTCCTTGGAGAACAACTTACACACTTGGGCTAAAGAGGCCCATGCTATAAGTAATTATATTAAGAGACATGACAAGATTTATGCTGTGACTAGAGCCATACCATGCTGGAGTGTACATTAGAAGGTAAGAATCCAGGAGATGGGGAGCAGTTTCCTCACAAGCATATTGTTTGACCAAATAGCAGTTTGTCACAAAGACTGAAGGTGATTGGCATCATAATATCAACATACATCTTCCAAAAAGCAGGAAATTCACTGTGACTTAAAATGAGAGTAAAAAGGTGTCATCGTCATTAGTGTTTTTGACCATTTTGGCATCTTTTAATTTTAACCTGTTAAGATAGTAGCATTTTCTGATACCTTTTATGTAAAAGAATGGCAAATGGATTGTGAGCAGAAATAATGCCTTCCATTTCCAGTGTGAGCACTTTTTCCAGAGCGTGACACATGAGTCAGTATTCTTTGATTCTTTCCGACATGGTCAGAAGCAATGCTTCAAAGAGTGAAGTCCCCATTACTCTTTTTTTTTTTTCCAGAATGCAGGCGTGATAGTAGAGCTTTCTGGCTGGGAATAGACAAGGTTGTAAGTAAAATACAAATTGTTATTTTATACTACGATGATTTTTGTTTGTTGTTACAGCATAACCTAGCAAATCCCAAGTACTGAAGAAAAGAAAAGGAGCTAAAGAACTTGACTGGGGGAGGTGGAGGGAAAGGGGAGGCGGCGGTGGGGAAGAGACAGAAATCTTAAATAAATAAATAAATAAATAAATAAATAAATAAATAAATAAATAAGAAAAAAAGAATAACTGAGAAATTGGGTTTGGGGAGGCAGATCAGTCAGTCAGAGCTTTGTGATCACTACTTTCCTTGATCATGCAGAAAGGCTTTATCAAGTAGGATTAGTGGGTTGCTGCTGCTGCTGCTGCTGCTGTGTTTTGTTTCTTTAGCCTGTGTTCTGCAGACCCCTGGTCCCTCATGGAATGTGAAAAACAGACACTCAAGGATCTCTGAACATCACTTCAAATGAGAACGCTGCTGTATTTATGTAACACACACACATGCACACACACACGTGCTTATTTAAAATAACTTCTTTTATAAAACGTTGCTGCTGGTTACACAAGTGATTGAAAACCTCAGATAAAGCATAATCAGAGTTGATTATAGAAAGTTTTTCAGGATATCCTATGAAAATGGACCTTAAAGGGGCCAGGAGATCACTTGGGAAACTACTGCAGGAGTCTACCTGAAAAGGGATGTTGGATTGGCCTGGGAGTAGCAGTAGGGATGGAGAGTGGACACTATTTTAAGCTTTAGAACCTCTATTTCATACACATGGAAAGAGATTAGGTATGAAGGGTGAGGGAGAACAAGGCATCATGATAACCGCAAGGTTTCTACTCTGAACAGAAGGCCGGTGTCATTTAGAAAGACAAAGATGGGTAGCAAAAGAGGTCAGTTAAGAAAAGGCTTACTCTGGGTTACCTCGCTCAGGATAGTGTTTTCTATTTCCATCCATTTGCATGCAAAATTCGAGAAGTCATTGTTTTTTACCGCAGCATAGTACTCTAGTGTGTATATATTCCACACTTTCTTCATCCATTCCTCCATTGAAGGGCATCTAGGTTGTTTCCAGGTTCTGGCTATTACAAATAATACTGCTATGAACATAGTTGAACAAATGCTTTTGTCATATGATAGGGCATCTCTTGGGTATATTCCCAAGAGTGGTATTGCTGGGTCCAGGGGTAGGTTGATCCCGAATTTCCTGAGAAACCGAAACACTGATTTCCAAAGTGGTTGCACAAGATTGCATTCCCACCAGCAA
>NW_026068148.1:2041409-2042492 GCF_014885135.2 Alexandromys fortis
TAAATAAATAAATAAATAAATAAATAAATAAATAAATAAATAAATAAGAAAAAAAGAATAACTGAGAAATTGGGTTTGGGGAGGCAGATCAGTCAGTCAGAGCTTTGTGATCACTACTTTCCTTGATCATGCAGAAAGGCTTTATCAAGTAGGATTAGTGGGTTGCTGCTGCTGCTGCTGCTGCTGTGTTTTGTTTCTTTAGCCTGTGTTCTGCAGACCCCTGGTCCCTCATGGAATGTGAAAAACAGACACTCAAGGATCTCTGAACATCACTTCAAATGAGAACGCTGCTGTATTTATGTAACACACACACATGCACACACACACGTGCTTATTTAAAATAACTTCTTTTATAAAACGTTGCTGCTGGTTACACAAGTGATTGAAAACCTCAGATAAAGCATAATCAGAGTTGATTATAGAAAGTTTTTCAGGATATCCTATGAAAATGGACCTTAAAGGGGCCAGGAGATCACTTGGGAAACTACTGCAGGAGTCTACCTGAAAAGGGATGTTGGATTGGCCTGGGAGTAGCAGTAGGGATGGAGAGTGGACACTATTTTAAGCTTTAGAACCTCTATTTCATACACATGGAAAGAGATTAGGTATGAAGGGTGAGGGAGAACAAGGCATCATGATAACCGCAAGGTTTCTACTCTGAACAGAAGGCCGGTGTCATTTAGAAAGACAAAGATGGGTAGCAAAAGAGGTCAGTTAAGAAAAGGCTTACTCTGGGTTACCTCGCTCAGGATAGTGTTTTCTATTTCCATCCATTTGCATGCAAAATTCGAGAAGTCATTGTTTTTTACCGCAGCATAGTACTCTAGTGTGTATATATTCCACACTTTCTTCATCCATTCCTCCATTGAAGGGCATCTAGGTTGTTTCCAGGTTCTGGCTATTACAAATAATACTGCTATGAACATAGTTGAACAAATGCTTTTGTCATATGATAGGGCATCTCTTGGGTATATTCCCAAGAGTGGTATTGCTGGGTCCAGGGGTAGGTTGATCCCGAATTTCCTGAGAAACCGAAACACTGATTTCCAAAGTGGTTGCACAAGATTGCATTCCCACCAGCAA
>NW_026068148.1:2043291-2061043 GCF_014885135.2 Alexandromys fortis
GGGGGGGGGGGGGGGGGGGGGGGCGGGGGGGGGGGGGGGGGGGGGAGGGGGGGGGGGGGGGGGGGTGAGAGGTGGGGGAGGGGGGGGAGGGAAATGGGAGGCTGGGAGGAGGCGGAAACTTTTTTTTTCCGTTTCTCAATTAAAAAAAAAGAAAAGAAAAGGCTTAATGAGCAAGGATTTGAATATATAGATTTCCATCTGTACCCAAGATAGCCGAGAACAGATCTCAGAGATCTAGGAAAAAAAAAAAAAAAAACTCTATCACTTAGAGCTTATAAAAACTTGGCCAAGTTACTTTGTAAAGTGGAGCCTTACTTTCCTCATCTGTAAAATGGAATGACAAAATAAAATATTGTTGAGCGTGTGAGATGTAAAAGTTTATGTGAGGAGACCTGTGTGAAATGTAAGAGGCTGTACAGGAGAGAAACGCTACTAGCACTGACTGGTTTCGCAGGCGGTGACACGGATGTGAAGAGGAAAGGAGATTTTCTAAGGAACAGGCAGCAATTACTCGGCTGGCAGAGAGATCACTCAGCTCAGATTCTTGGTGACATCACTGCAACATTCCAATCTCTGGGAAATTTGTTCCTACAAAGAAATTCCTTCCACTGGCTCAGTGTCATGGTGATTTAGCTGACTGGGGCAGAGGCTGAGAAAATTGGTTGGAAGTTGCTTAATCTAAGGCAGTGGGAAATTAGGATGAGGCCAATGCAAATGTGGCAGGCTGGGAAACATTTTTGCAGACAGAAAGTATTTTTTAAAGATTTTTTTATTGTAGCAAATTGTGTACAGTATACTATGTACCATTTTAACTATTTGAGTTAAGGGGCATTTATTTAAGTTCAATGGCATTAAGTGCAAGTGTATTTCTGTGCGATTATCACCTCTATCTACATATTCAGATCATTTTTATTGCCACAAACTGAAATAAATATTCATCCCACCAAATAATAACCCCCTACTTCCCCGTGGCAAACGCTGACGATCCCTAGGAAAAGCAAGGTATGAATATCTGTTCAAGTCTCAACTTTCAATCCTTTGTCTATCTAGAAGGTATGAATTTTATTCATTTGAAAATTCTATGTGTAACTCTTTTAAGGATTCATTCTTTTCCAAGACAACTATACAATTTATGAGAGGTTTATCAGTGATCACTTTGATTGATTTACAATTCTTTATATAGTCTCATCACTAGCCATTTTTCAGCTATATGGTTTGAAAATACTTTCTCTATTTCAGTCATTTGCTTTTTTATTCTGTTGATAGATCCTTTGATATACAAGTTTTAAGTTTGTCCATGAATTCCATATTATCTTTTGCTAATTGTAGTTTTGGTGTTATATCTAAATATCTTTGCCAAGTCCGAAATCATGACATTTTTCCTTTATGGTTTCTTCTGAGAATTGTATAGTTTATCCCTGATGTTTGTATCCCTGATCTATTTTAAGTTTATTTTAATTGTGCTTTAGAGTAAGGATTTGTCTTCATTCTTTTTGCATGAGGACATCTAGTTTTCCCAGGACTATTTCCTGGAAAAAAAAAAAAAAAAACTATCTTTTCTCTCAATGAATGATCCTAAGTATCCTTGTTAAAGCAATTTTAGTCATCTTTGCAAAGGCTTATTTCCAGGTTCTCTAATATACGCCACTTCTTTGTGTGTTTGTTCTTATGCCATCACCAAAGCCTTTGAGTTAATATAACTCCAGCCTATAGTCAAATACGATCCAATACTCTAGTTCAAATCCTAAAAGGTGGAGGTAAAAGAGAAGTGATCTTATAGTAGCGCTGTCTGCATCACGATGTCATCTCAACTAGGTAGAGTTGTTGCTGTGGGCCCCCATCTTCTTCCTGGAAACTTCAAAGATTACCACAGGAAATGGATCTGTAGGAAAATCTGTGTTCATCATGAAAAACTTAAACATCATTTATATAAATATACATTCAATGAAGAACCTGATATAGACAAAAAAGGCATGGAGAAAGTAAAAGTTTTCCTAAAGTCTTTCTTCTGTCCCATACCAGATGTTTCCAATACGAGATAGAAACTCTGAATGTTCCTTTTAACAACATGCTTAGATTTAGAGAAGTACAAAGCCATTGTCCAACTCCAAAATCAGCTGAATATATTAATATATATTAGTGTGTGTGTGTGTGTGTGTATAAATGTGAGCGTAACCCATACCTGGATTCATAAATCATATTCTGTTTTCTAGATGCTCCTTAGTGGATAGTTATTTTTTCTTCTGTCAGCATTCAAATATCCAGGGTCTCTTGAACTTTTTGAAGATGAGGGTTGTCCTGAAAAGACAAGAACAGAACCCTACCCCCACCCTATACGTTTTTCTTACCACCTGTATGGTTATCACTATTGTGAATGAGCTGTTATTTCTTCTTTCCAATAGGTTTCTCATTTTCAAAGTGAATCTTTATTAATTTTGATGGTATCCATAATTTTTCTTCTCCTATGGAAACAAGAGCAAAACCCCTTCCACAATGTAGTACATCTCCTGGTTTCTTTCCATTGTTACGTCAACACATCCTTGAAATATACTGGTTGATTTAATTCAGAAGTTTTTTGCATTATCCAATGTCTCTCTGCTGCTGTTGTCCCTTTCTCATTAGTGTTAAGAAAATTCAAGGTTAATAAAGCATTATGCAATCTATTTCTGGGGGTATTTCCGTCCCTTTCTGTTTGTTCAGCATATCCTTTATAGTATGATTTGACCTTTCTATAACTGTCTAGCCTGCAGCATTATTAGGTATACCTCTAATGTGCTTCATATTATAATAAGCAAAAAAGTGTTTCATTTTTTTAGATACATATGCCAGAGGATTACTACAGAATTTATTATAGGCCCCTTCACAGTCCTATGTCTCTCCAGCCTCATCTAAGGCTCCATTAGTCCCATAGACTCCAGACAGGATCTTTACCTAGTGTCTTGGGCGTGCAATTCTTCCTCCTGTCACAAGCCCCCCTCTTTCTATTCTCTCATGGTAATACCTGCATAACTTTTAAAATTCATCAAAAGAAATCCTTTCTTTTTTATTTTTATTTTGTTCTGGTTCTTCTTGTGTTTTTTGTTTTGTTTTTTTTTATGTTGTTATTTTGTTTTGGTTTTTGGTTTTTCAAGACAAGGTTTTTTGTGTAGCCTTGGATATTCTGAACCTCACTCTGTAGACGAGGTTGGCCTTGAACTCACAGAGATCCTCCTGTCTCTGCCTCCTGAGTGCTGGGATTAAAAAAAGTGTGCAACCACTTCCTGGTAAGAATTACTTTCTTTTTATAGACTTTACAAGAATATCTTATTCATATTTTACAAAAATAAGGGGTATAAGTAAGGAGTTATCTTAATTATTTGAAATGTCATATGTTTGAAAATGACAAGACATGATTTTATTACATTTCAATATAAAATATGGAAGATTCCTGTGAGACGTAAAGTCATAAACTCGCATGAAAATTCAAGCTATTCCAAAATGCAATGAAATAACTTAAAATGTGAGGCTATAAATCCTTTAAGAACATATCATTGCATTATTCAGTGCCACTCTTGTCTTTATGAAGCTTCATTTTAATGATTTTTATGCTTTATTTGCATAGGTAATAATTATATCACTAAGTCTTGAACATGGAGATTTCTAGAATCACATTTTAAAAGACACTCTTCTGCTGCTACAGATGCATTTGGAAAGGATTTAAACAAAATATAGAGAAATCATTCCTTTAAAACTTAAATATCATTACAGAAATTTAGACTTCCTAACCTAACTAAAAGGTTAGTTTCTATATACTCCAGTTTTTAACATAATTTTTTCTCGATTTTTGGGAATTTCACAACATGCATCCAAAACCCACTCATTTCTCAGTATTTCCATATTTGCTTTTTACTCTTGTACCCACAGAATAAAATTAAAATTTCAAAGACTAAAAAATATAAGTGAATAAATAGCATCTTACCGGCCCCTCTGGATGACCGGCTCCTCTATCCACCACAGCCTTCTCTCACACCCATCACGTCTCCAGTTCTACTGTGCATGAACCATTCTGCTCCACTCTTTCCCACCTCTCCAGTGATCATCTTAGTGGTGTTGGGAGCTGTCGTGTATCACATAGTATATCCCTTTGCCCAATCCACTTTACTTTTAATGTTAATTGCAATGGGTCATTGGTCTGGTTCAAGGCCTCTGGCTTCTGCTACACCATCAATCCATAGGGTGGCCCCATCACACACTCTCCAGCAGGTCATAGATGGAGTAGATGTTGGGATAGGCCAACTCAAAGCCCTGTTTCTGGGCCTGGGTGGCAGCTGAGTTGCTCAGGCCTCCAACTCTCCAGTGTCCATGCCATCAGTCTCTTCCACAGATGAGGGTCAGGGCCAGCTCTGAGAATGGGGGCCAGCTTTCCAGCTTGCAGCAGTCAGGGAGGGGTGGGACCAGTTCAGCTCAGCCCTATGACATCAACATGGCTTGAGGCAGGAGCCCAAGATCATGGGCATCTGCACAGCCTTTGGTAGTAACATGACTACAGACATCAACACAGACCCGAGTGGTAAGGCAATGGACCCAGACATGGCTCTTGATGGAAGCACAGGTCAGACATCACCATGGCTTCAGATGGCAACCCACATCAGGTTGCCCCTCACCAACCCCGTGTCTCCAGTTTCCCCTCTCCTCACAGCACACAAACTTCTGCACCTCTCTTTCTCCCCCATCTCTCCGCCACATACTTGCTCACTGTAGTGGGCCCTACCCGAGGGCCTCTGTCTGCCCACAAAAATTACTTTCTCCACACCTCTCTTTCACTTTTCACTACGGTAAATTTATACTTTGGGTATGCTTGATGAACATCTATGTTGCTTAGCAAATAGCACAGGTTAAGAATCGAGTCTTTTGTATGCATCATTGAATACTTACTACTTAGCAAAATTCCTGGCATGCAGTTCAATAAATATTCATTGACTGAATCTATGAATGAAAAATTCAAAGAAAATGTTGCCATGAAAACTATGTTCCAAATCTCCACTAAAGTAGAAATATCATAAAGAAGTACCCAGGGCTCTTTAACTCTGTGAAATGATTGTTATGCAGCAGAGCTAATTGTTCAAACCTTTTATTGAAATGTGTATGTGCTTGAAGTTTACCTTATATGGACTTCGGCAGTGAACCTCCAAACATTTCTAATGGGTTTCAAATGTTGTTCTTGGAGAAACTTTAATTCTCAACACAGAGCTAGAACAGCTTATACAACCACTATCATAATATTTTGTTACTATTTTATTAGTTTATATTAATTGCATGGATAAATGGATTTTGTTATGACACCTCATAAATATATATATATATATAACATTTTGATCATACTTCTTAATAATGCTGAATAACAGAAATTGTTACTCATCTAAACATTTTCTAATCTGAAATCAGAAGAATGGCCAAAATGTTAACTTAATGTACTTTCAAGTACCCAAGGTTCTAAGACATGAATGAGTTTCCCTAACAATCTCCACAGCAAATGAAGGTGATGAGTTTGTCATTAGAAGACCTCTATTAGTCCTAATTGTTAATTTAATGGACTCTAGAATCACCAAGGAGATGGGCCCCTGGGCATGTCTGTGAGGGATTATCTTAATTACACTAATTGATCTGGGAAGACCTGGCAACAACAACAATGGATGGCATCAATCCCTGGCTGGGATCCTAGGCAGTACAGGTGGAAAAGGGGAATTGAGCAGCAACCTGCATTCATGCACTTTGTGCTTCGTAAATGTGGATGCAATGGGACAAGCTTCCTCACGCTTCTACTATTCTGACTTCCTGGCTATGGTAGACTAGACCATTGAGCTGGGAAGAAGAATAATCTCTCACTCCCATAAGTTGCTTTTCTTAAGGTATTTTATCACAGCAACAGAAAAGAAAAAGGAAACTAAGACAACCTCCAAGGGAGTCAAGGGGACTCAGTGCCTGTGGGACATCTTATGAACATAGTCTGTATTCAAAATAGACCATGCCCAAAGGATAAAGCCAGCTCTAAGAGGGAAATGAGCAGGCAGACTCTTTGTGCCTACTCATGCTCCTAGGAACCTTTTAAAGAAAAGAACTGGTGAAAAACCCACTTACTGTACCATAATTACTCTGGCTGATAAGAAGAACAAAGAGACCACTGTCTCCATGGAATTGGCAACCAGAGAGAAGGGGCTTTGAGCTGGATTTACTCCAGCAGCCCAAGGCTGCTGAAGGATTGAATCATTAAGAGTTTATGGCCTCGTGGAGTTATTTTAAGCCTGCTCCATCCCTCAGCGCTGGCCTCAACTTCGAGCTGACACAGATTATTTTACTTCAACCAACTGGCTTGTGGTGAACAAAAGCTACACGGCTCCTTTCACGGAAGGGAAGTCCCGGCCTGAAAGATAGAATTTCAGGGGAGAGGGTTTACTGAACATTATGAGCGGCCCAAGCTGCCATCACCGCCACTACCACCACAGCGAGCTAACTGTTTTTAGTCAGCTCACTAGATGTATTGTGCTTATATGGAATCAAGAAAAAATAAATAAAGGAGCTCTGCCTGCTGCTCTGACCAAGGTAAAATGTACCAAGTAAATCCACCGAACCCAAACCTTGCTGATTAATTGAAGGAGAGTAGAAAAGTGAAAGACAGAACCCCTCTAGGAGAAAGCTGACAGCTGCAGAAGTGTGGGCCCCTGGTCTCCCTTATTTTTGGGGTATATTGGCGGGGACAGTTTGTTATTTGTTAACTAAGCTTTTTGTGTGTTTTTGTGTTATTTTTGTTTTACCTGGTGATTTAGCTGTAGGCAATCTTTTTTATTGTTAACTAAGCTTTTTGTGTGTTTATTTCCCACCTCCCTGGGTGGTGAGATCTTTGTGCTACAGTTACGTAAAAAAGGGCTTCCCCAAGTCTAAATAAACGGCATTTGCTTAATCTCCTATCAAATGACCCTGGTCTCTGTGTCTTGTATTCAATCTCCAGGCCCTTGCCCGGACTCACATTCGGTACAGCTGCGCACGAACTGTACCGAGGATGTAACACCAAAACCGGATGTTACAATTGGAGGCCCCGCTGGGATCATCATCATCGACAACTAGACCCATCTGCGAGATCGGAAAGTAGAAAATCCCTGAGAGGTCGCCCTCGGGAAGACTGGCCAGCAAGGTAAAAAATTGTATGGCAAGGGTAAATTGGTTATGGATGCAAGTTATTCTGTTCCTGTGTTGGAGGGCCGGTTAACAGGCCAGTTGTTAGGTCTTTTGAAAAATAGAGGCACCGGTATTAAAGTTGAGACAACAATAGAGACCATTAAAACAATTTTAAAGTTTAGTCCCTGGTTCCTACATGCAGGAGGTTTTAATATTACTGATTGGGATCAGATAAAGGCTGATCTTCAAGATGCTCTGAAAGAGCGAGGGCCACAAAAAGTCCCCATGACAATATTTTCACTATGGCGCTTGATCAGAGATGCTCTTCTTAATGATGATGTTAGAGTCAAAGAACAATTGGAGTATTCAAACAAAACCCTTGAGGAGATTCAGGAAATAGAATCTCTAAGTTCTATTAAGAGTTTTAAAAAACAAAAAGTTTTAAAAACAGGTAATATTAATAAAAATATAAAAAAAATTAAAAAAGGAGATCACACTGATTAAAAAAAAAAGTTAAAAAAAAAACAAACGGAGATGTCTCCATGAGACCTCCTCCACAAAATCCTGGTACTACTGCTTCTGCCCCTATAGACTTAGAGACAAAAATCCAAAAGATCCGGGAGAGGTTAAATAAGCTAAAAAAAAAAAAAAAATTAAAAAACAAATTTATCCTGTTATAAAAATTAATCAACAGGGACAGAGAGCCAGGCAGCATAACCCCCTGGCCTTTAAGGACATTAAACAATTAAAAGAGACAATTATGGATTATGGAGCTCACGCTCCTTTCACTATAGCTTTGTTAAAATCCTTTACAAAACTCAACCTTATACCCAATGATTGGATGCAGCTTTGCAGGGCTTGTCTTTCAGGGGGAGATTATTTGTTATGGAGAGGTGAGATACAAAAAAATTACAAAAAGACTACAGTCAAAAATGCTAAAACAAACTTCCCCCAAAATAATCTTAACAAGCTAACTGGTAAAGGACAATATGCTGGCTTGAAAGCACAGATTACTTATGATCCTACAATTTATGCTCAAATAACTACAACAACCGTTAAAGCTTAAAAAACTTTACCTAACAAAGGATCACAAAAACAGCTTTCTAAGATCCTTCAAGGATCTTCAAAACCTTATTCTAAATTCTACAGATAAAAAGTCACATTTTTGGGGATATGGATTCAGCCATGCCAGTCGTTAAACATCTGGCCTTTAAAAATACAAATAAGTTCTACCAAAAAGTTTTACGCCCCCATAAAGATAAAAATTTAAATGACTTTATCAGATTATACAGAGACATTAATGACACTCACGTAATGGGCCAAGTAATTGTTTCTGCGCTCAAAAAAGGCCAAGGTGGAGCCAAACCTAAAAATTGTTTTCAATATAAAAGGTCAGGGCATCTTAAAAAAAACTGCCCTGCTGACAAAGGAACAGTCAATCAGCCTTAAAAAAAATCCAGGTATTTGCCCTAAATGTCAAAAGGAAACACATTGGGCCAACGACTGTCACTCCAAGACAAACAGTCAAAAAAATCTCATCCCCAAGTCAAAAAACAAAAGGAGGGGCCTGCCCCGGGCCCCCAAAACTCAAATGTACGGGGCCATGAGCAGAGCAGCGGCTCCCATCAGATTCATTCCTCAAAAAAATGCCTCACTGTTAACAACCTTGTACGAGACACCTCAAAAAATACAGGACTAAATCTCTGTACCTCCGCCCAAACAATATTAACCCCACAAATGGTTATACAGGCCATGGTGACTAAAGTATTCGGACCTATCCCAGAGGGTTCAATAGATATAGTTTTGGGTAAAAATAATTCTACGCTCAAAAAAATCAAAATTTTACCAAAAATTATAGACTATGATTATACTAAAAAAATTAAAATTATGATTAAAGCTGATATAAAAGTCCTTGTCATCCCTCAAAAAACAAAAATAGCTCAATTAATGCTTTTACCCATGTTTCACTCTACTAATCCTTTCTTTAAACCAGAGCGAGGGGACAAGAGATTTGGCTCCACAGGCTCCCCTGGAACTTTTTGGGTTTCTAGCCTAAAGAATCGCCCCACACTTACTTTAACAATCAATAAAAAAAGGTTTCAAGGCCTTCCTAATACAGGGGCTGATTCTTCAATGATTGCTAAAAAACACTGGCCTACAACATGGCCTCTACAACTAGCCTCTACAACCTTACAAAAAATAGGTTCGGCCAGTTCTCCAAAATACAGTACTCAATATTTAAATTGGGAGGACAAAAAAGACCATAAGGACATTTAAACCATTTGTCCTAAAACACCTTCCTCTTAATTTATGGAAAAGAGATGTTTTACAAACCATGGGAGCGGTTCTAACCACTAAACCTATACAGCGTATACTATCAAAACAGGGCTTTATCCCTGGTCAGGGTTTAGACAAAAATCTGCAAAGAGATGTACAGATTTTAACAAACAAAAAAATAATACAACAGTCTCCTAAACAACATACAGGGTTAAAAAATTTTTCCTAGGGGCCATTACAAAACAGCCAAAAAATATTCCTATAAAATAAAAAACTAAAATACCTGTTTGGATAAACCAATGGCCCCTGAATAAAAAAAAATTACAGGCTGCTCGTACTCTAGTTCAAAAACAGCTAAAAGCAGGGCACATAGTGCCATCCACTTCTCCCTAAAATACCCCTATCTTTGTTATTAAAAAAAAATCTGGTAAATGGAGGTTACTACAAGATCTTAAAACAATAAATGATTACATAAAAATTATGGGGACAACTCAACCTGGGTTGCCTCAGCCTATGGGTGTTCCTGCAGGATACCATCTTTTAGTTATTGACCTAAAGGATTGTTTTTTCACCATTCCCTTACATCCAAAAGACTCTGATAAATTTGCTTTCAATGTACCGTCTGTAAATTTCAAAGAGCCATACAAACACTACCAATGGATGACATTGCCCCAGGGTATGGCCAATAGTTCTGTAATTTGCCAAATGTTTATGACACGGGTTATCGCCCCAATAAGATATAAATATTCTCAACTGTATATAAGTCATTATTTAGATGACATCCTATTAGCTGGACAGGACCCAAAAATTGTCCTAGAGGCTTATACTGACTTACAAAAATACCTAACACATGCTGGGTTAGTTATTACTTCTAAAAAAATACAACAACAGTTTCCATATCAATACTTAAGACATCAGCTGTTACAGACAAAAATAAAACCACAAAAAGTTACTCTTCGCCTAGATAAACTACAAACTTTAAATGATTTTCAAAAGTTAAAAACAAAAAAGGGAGAATATGGTTCCACCCCCCGAGAGCATTTGTCTTTTATTTTATACATTTTAAATTTTTTGACTGTTGATGCTCAATCTCATACCGCCGCTGACAGGCATTGACGGCCAGATTCTTCCAAGATGCCTCATGTAAAATGGAAGAATCTGGTCTCTGTGTCTTGTATTCAATCTCCAGGCCCTTGCCTGGACTCACATTCTGTACAGCTGCGCACGAACTGTACCGAGGGTGTAACACCAAAACCGGATGTTACACAGAAGCAAAGGAAAATCAAGGATGAAGTTTGAGCCGTGATATTCAATGTCAGAAAACACTAGCACTTAGGCCTTGAATGCTAAAATCTTGGGATTTTTTTTTTTTTTTTTTTTTGGCTGTTCCATTTAAAAGCCTGTAGAGTAAGCAGTTGTGTTGTGAAAAAGCCTAGTAACTATATCAGTGTCTGTTCCTGGAGAATTTCAAATCTAAGTGGAAGGGCTTATGATGTGTCTGTAGGTTATGGGAGAGCTCACATGAATTGTGATATTTTAGCACAGAGCTGACAATATGAAGGGAAGTGGTCATGCGATCAGTCAGTCACGACAAGTGGGTTTCATTCAGAAGGGAGATGACATGATACAGAAACTCATAGTAAACAACTACCAGAGAGGCTGTGTGGTAGAAATGATGTAATGGATGGAGTGAGGAGGAAGGAGTTGACCTTGAAGAGGACCACATCATATAGTGCCTAAGAAACTGAGGGTTTGGTATTTATTAGGAGTGAGGTAGAAAGCTATTGGAAGGTTTATCTACAGGCTTACATAATGGCATTTAGGTTTTTAAATATTTATTGTTTGAGAGTTTCATACGTGAATACTTTATTTACATCATTTTTATTAGACACTTTCTCCTTCCTGACTCCTCTCATGTCCCAGATCCCTCACAATCTTGTGACCTCTTCTTCTTCAATTATTACTGTTATGTATATATTCTTGCTGCTACCTTGGGGAACCATGGAAACAGAAGTGCAGGAGGGAGTTTTGGTAATCTAAGCATGACAGTGTGATTGTTTGTGCCAGGGAATTCATCGTACAGAGATGTGCAGTGATAGAATTCTGATACCCAAACTGCCTTGTTAATATTTTGACTGTTTATAATGTTAAAAATAAGTCCAAAGTCAACAGAGCACTAAACCTTTGTATGGATGTCAAACCTTGTCTTTTTGATCAGCCCTCCTTTTCCTACCCTTCCTCCATCCTCTCAGCCTCTTGTTTCTATGAGATTGAATTTAGATTTCACATACAAGAACATGCAAGATTTGTCTTTCTGTATCTGTTTAATTTCACTTAGAATAAAAATCCAGTTCTATCCACATTGTCACAGACAGCAGAACTTCATCCTTTTATGGATAAAAGAATATTCTTATATACACTGTAGTTTCTTTATCCATTTGTCTGTTGGCTGAACAGTTAGTTTGCTTTTATATTTCGGATATTAGATAATATTTAAGGGGTTAAAAAATCTCAGTTAGACAAGATGGATAAGGATTAATTTTCCTTTTGAGACATTGTACAGCACAGCTTTGTGGATGAAGTAAATAATAGGTTTTGCTTTTCAAAATCATGAAGAAAGCAAATGTTCTCACTATGAAAGTATTTGAAGTGGTGTGTATTTCAATTAATTTGGTTTACTTCACATTGTATTGCTAAATAACAATGTTATTTGATCATATACATACATAGCTATAATTTCTCAATTTATAATTAAGTTTTTTGTTTATTTATTAAGACAGGGTTTCTCTGTGTGGCTTTGGAGACTGTCCTGGAACCCACTCTGTTCCAGGCTAACTTTGAACTCACAGAGATCCACCTGCCTCTGCCTCCTGAGTGCTGGGAATAAAGCTGTGTGCCACCACGCCCAGCTGCTGTAATTAAGATTTAAATTAGGGGCTGGAAAGATAGCTCAGCAGTTAAAATTACTGGGCGGTGGTAGCATACCCCTTTCATCCAACTCGGGAAGCAGGGGAAGGCGGATTTCTATGAGTTTAAAGTCAGCCTGGTCTACAAAATAAGTTTCAGGACCGCCAGAGCTACACAAAGAAACCCTGTCTTGAAAAAGAAAACAACAAAAAAAATCATGCACTACAGAGGACTTGAACTCAATTCCCAGCACCTTCATGGTGATTCAGAGCAACCTGTAACTCCACATTGGGGATATCTGACATATGTGTACTTTCCCATACACAATTAAGAATAAAAATAAATTAAAAAAATTAACTTAGAAAACTAGAGGGTAAGAATAATTTTGAGACTTCTTACCTAAAAAATTAGCAGAATCAAATGATTGACATCAAAGATTGTAATGGTAGATAGAAAAGCAAATTTGAGAGGAGGAGAAAGGCATCAGGGTTGGGTAGGTCATGTCTTTATATTTGCCTTGATCTGGAAGCACAGGAAAACAATGCATGGAACATTGGATGGTTCATGGAGAAAAACTGAATTGTTAGAACTCTAGAATAACTGCAGAGAACTGTTTGTAGTAAGAATGTAGGAAGCGGCTTAACTCTGAGATGCACTGCCCACCAAAGCATAGACCTTGCATAGCAACTAAATTGTGTGATACATGTACACTCTAATTTCAAGATGGCATTAGAAAGGCATTCCTGAGTAGCCATCTTTCAAATATCAATATTAGGGCTGTAACACCAAAACCAATGGTTTTATTTTCAATATTTTTCTCTATACAATGAATATACTAACTTTATAACTCAATAAAAACTTCTAAAGATGAAATATAAAATATCAAATAAGCATTTTCTTTTTAGTGTGCTTTCCTATCCCTCTTCTTCCTCCATCCTCTCAATTTCTTGTTTCTATGAGATTGAATTTAGATTCAGTCTCAATTCAGGGAAATCACAAAGCAGGAGCTTGAGGCAACTGAGCACATCACATCAATGGTAAAGAAGGAGAAAGAGGCAAATATTGGCACTCAGCTCACTCTCTTCTTTATATTCAGTTCGAATGCCAGCTCAGACAATGGTGACATTCACAGATAAGGTAGGCCATCCCACCTAAATCAGTGCAACCTGGAAACTTCCTTACAGACACACCCAGAGGTTTGTTTCCATGGCAATTCTAAATGCCATCAGCCTGACAACCAAGATTAGTCATTATAGGCTGTCCTACTGGATAAATTTGATGTGATTTTAATTTATGAGAAATGTTAGATACGTTGAAAATATACAGAGAAAAATATATTATACATTTATGTGCTCTCTAGATTAATAAATAAAAAATAAGTACAGTCAAATCCTTTTGAATTCTTTTCCCTTATTTATGTACCCCTGAACATTATACAATGTTGTTTGACATGTTCTTACCCTTTGTATAAATAATAAAATATTAAATATGTTTGTGAATTGGATCCATACCTGTACTTCAAAGCCTTCCAGTCTAAAAAGGTACCTCACTTTTCAAATTCATTTTCCCATTGATGGTTTTTTAGACTCACTTAACCTTTACACTATTTCAAAAACACTTTAAGGAACATTAGACTGTCAAACCTGTGAAGTTGAACATTACTATTTTTGCTGATATCCTTGAGCCATGCATATGGAAGTCATACTCCATAGAAAAGTGGCACAGGCAATAAGAAAAACTCTTCTCTTCGCATCTAAAATACCAAATGGTCTTCAAAATTCATATCTTATTCTGGCTGGATGAAGATTTCTTTTAAAATTTTACTCAAACCAAAAGAATGAAACCAGGAAAATGTGGACTGTCAAATTGGAGTTTATCTTTTCTTGATCCTCTTAGTCCCTAAATGTCAAATAAAAATATGTTCTTGGCCACAGACTTTCCCTGTCTTTCTTAGTGGATCTTTATCCAACAGTGATGGAGTGAAATTCAAGTAGTCACTTAGACTCAGGTTGCAATTACCGTTATATCAAGTGCCATATACAACAAGAGACCTCAACCTAATGTGTTGAAAGTCAAGCTACCTTGCAGATAAATGGCAAAAGGGCTGATCAGCTAGCCAGTCCCTGGGTTTCCAAGTTGTTCTCGAGGAGTTTACTTTTGTAAAGCTGTGGAAGGAGCTTGCAATGGAAGGAGAGCTCATATTATAAGTCATCAAAAAAAGTGACAGTTTGGCTATTAACGTGGACTTTTTTTTCTTAGAATATTATCTAGGACTTTCTGTTTTTCACTATGCTTGTGCATCTCCTTTATAGAGCCACTTCTACAGACTGAGAATTTCTTGGATCTGCCAGAAACAGAAAAAAAAAAAAAACTGAGGCCTCACTGAATATCCATCATTTGCTGGATGAAGGCTCTATGGTGATATTTTAGATAATCATCATTCTGACTACAGGGCAAGTCAAGATCGGGCCCCCTCTACTCTATTTCCCAGGGTCCTAAGTGGGGTTTTCCTGTAGATTCCTGGGAATTTCTCTAGAGCCAGGTTTCTGCTAACCTTTTCATGGCTCCCTCAATCAAAGTATCTCTCTCCTTCCTCCATCTCAACCATCCCTTTCCTAAAGTTCTCCTCTACCCTTCCCCTCTCCTTACCTCCTCTCCTCCTACCTTCCCTTCTCCCCCACCCCCATGCTCACAACCCTGCCAGTCAATCCTGTTTCCAATTTCCAGGTGGGTCTATAATAATTTCTCTTTGGATCTATAATTATTTTTCTTTGGGTTCACCTTATTTCTTAGCTTCTGTAGGATCACAAACTGTAGGCTTAATGTCCTTTGTTTATAGCTAGTATCCACTTATGAGTGAGTACATGCCATATTCATCTTTTTGGGTCTGGTTACCTCACTCAGGATAGTGTTTTCTAATTCCATCCATTTGAATGCAAAATGTCATTGTTGTTTTTTTTTTCCGCTGAGTAGTATTCTAATGTGTCAATGTGCCAGATTTCCTTTTTCCATTCTTTGGTTGAGGGGCATCTACATTGTTTCCAGGTTCTGGCTATTAAAAATAATGCTGCTATAAATGTAGTTGATCAAATGCTTTTGTAGTATGATTGAGCATCTTTGGGTATATGCCCAAGAGTGGGATTGCTGGATCCTGAAGGAAGTTGATTTCCAATTTTCTGAGAAACCACTATACTGATTTCCTATTTAAATTACTCACCTGCTCTTGATTTAATTTGGTATATGGTACTTACCTAAAAAATTGTCCATTTCTTTTACATTTTACAATTTTGTGGAGTAGGTTTTTGTAGTATGGCCTAATGATTCTCTGAATTTCCTCAGTGTGTGTTGTATGTTTGCATTCCCATCAGCAATGGATGAGTGCTCCCCTTACTCCACATCCTCTTCAGCATGTGCTATCATTAGTGTTTTTTAATCTTAGCCATTCTGACAGGTGTCAGATGTTATCTCAGAGTTGTTTTGATTTGCATTTCCCTGATAGGTAAGAATGTTGAACATTTCCTTAAGTATCTTTTGGCCATTTGAGATTCTTCTATTGAGAATTCTCTGTGCAGTTCCATATCCCCTTTTTAATTGGGATATTTAGAATTTCAATTTATAATTTCTTGAGTTCTTTATATATTTTGGAGATCAGTCCTTTGTCTGATGTGGGGTTGGTGAAGATTTTTTCCCATTCAGTAGGCTGCCTTTTTGTCTTATTGACTGTGTCCTTTGCTTTACAGAAGCTTTTCAGTTTCAGGAGGTCCCATTTATTTATTGTTGCTCTCATTGTATGTGCTACTGTGGTTATATTTAGGAAGTGGTCTCCTATGCCCATGCATTGAAGACTACTTTCCACTTTCTCTATCAGGTTCAGTGTAGTCAGATTTATATTGAGGTCTTTAATCCATTTAAACTTGAGTTTGGTGCATGGCAATAGATATTAATCTATTTTCATTCTTCTACATGTTGACATCCTGTTATGCCAGCACCATTTGCTGAAGATACTTTCTTTTTTCTGTTGTAAAATTTTAGCTTCTTTGTCAAAAATCAGGTGTTGATAGGTGTGTGGATTAATATCTGGGTCTTCAATTCTATTCCATTGGTCAGCCTCTCTGTTTTTATGCCATTACCAAGCTGTTTTCATTACTATAGCTCTGTAATAGAGCTTGATATCAGGGATGGAGGTAATACCTCCAGAAGTTCCTTTATTGTACAGGATTGTTTTGGCTATCCTGGGTTTTTTGTTTTCCCATATGAAGTTAATTTTTGTTCTTTCAAGGTCTGTAAAGAATTGTATTGTGATTTTGACAGGGATTACATTGAATCTATAGATTGCTTCTAGTAGGAATGCCATTTTTACTATATTGATCCTACCTATCCAAGAGCATGGGAGATCTTTCCATTTTCTAGTATCTTCTTCAACTTCTTTCTTCAAAGACTTAAAGTTCTTGTCAAAAGGTCTTTCACATCTTTGGTTAGTGTTACCCTCAAAACATTTTACGTTATTTGTGGCTATTGTGAAGAGTGATGTTTCTCTGATTTCCCTCTCAGCATCTTTATCATCTGTGCCTAGGAGGGTTACTGATTTTTTTGAGTTGATCTTGTATCCTGCCACATCACTAAAGGTGTTTATCAGCTGTAGGAGTTCTCTGGTAGAGTTTTTGGGGACACTTATATACACTATCATATCATCTGCAAATAACGAAAGTTTAATTTATTCCTTTCCAATTTGAATCCCCTTGATCTCTTTTGTTGTCTTATTGCTATTGCTAAAACTTCAAGAACTATATGGAGAGAGTGGACATCTTGTCTTGTTCCTGATTTTAGTGGAATTGCTTTGAGTTTCTCTCCATTTAATTTGATGTTAGCTGTCAGCTTGCTGTATATTGTTTTTATTATATTTAAATATGTTCCTTGTATCCCTGATCTCTTCAAGACCTTTATCATAAAGGGATTTTGGATTTTGTCAAATGCATTTTTTGCATCTAATGAAATGATCATATGGTTTTTATTCTCTCAGTTTATTGATATAATGGATTAATTGATAGATTTTTGTATGTTGAACCAACCCTGCATCTCTGGGATGAAGCCAACTTGATCATGGTGGATGATTTTTTAATGTGATCTTGCATTCGGTTTGCCAGCATTATATTGAGTGTTTTTGCATCCATGTTAATGAGTGAGATTGGTCTGTAATTCTCTTTCTTGGTTGAAAGTTTGTGTGGCGTGGGCACAGGAAACCACTTCCTAGGTATAACCCCAGCAGCACAGACAATAAGGGCCTCATTGAATAAATGGGACCTCCTGAGACTGAGAAGCTTCTGTAAAGCAAAGGACACTGTTGCTAAAACAGAAAGGCAACCCACTGACTGGGAGAAAATCTTCACCAACCCCGCAACTGACAAAGGTCTGATCT
>NW_026068148.1:2062362-2064269 GCF_014885135.2 Alexandromys fortis
TATTTTAAAAGGCATTTGACCAGCACCTTTTCATGATGGATGCTGAGCAAACAGAAGCTCCCTGGGCAACAGGCCATGTCTGGAAAGACCGACTGCTAACAGCATACTCGAAAAACCAGAAAACATTCACCAATTTTATTCAGCAAAGTGCTAGCTTTTCCTGAAACAATGAAAAAAAACAAACAAACAAGAGTTACCCGAGTCAGGAAGGAAGAAGTAAAAATGGTAAGGGAGGTGTCACCGCCACAGCCATCGCTGCTGATACATCTACAGTTTTTGCAGCAAAAGGGGAATGTCACCGCTTTCCCTTCCTCCTTCAGTTGAGAGGACAGTTCCCACACCACACTGCCTGAGGAGCGAGAGCAGGAGGATCCACTTCAGAGTTGGAACTTGGTGGTCCTTGAGGAGTTCACACCGACATCACTGACCTCAGTAAACCCCTCAACCATAATTACCCAGCACCCAATGGCACTTACAGCTGCATAGACTATTGTAAAATAGTCAATCTGTTCTTATTTTAATATCTTTATTCAACAAGGTTGTAATGATGTCCATCAATTCTGTGCAGTTAGAGAAGGCAGTTTTGGAAATCATGGCACCTGTGGACATGGCTGCCAGCCCCCTTTTTCAGTTAAGACTGCAAAAGGCTTTCTGGGACTGCGGTTATAAACCTTGGTCTTTTAAATCAGCCACGGTCTTACCCATTAATTACCAGCAGGTGGGACTGCAGAGGCAGCTGAAGGGATTAAAAGCCTTTGCCTTTCTTGCCGAGGAACCCACTTTGCCTTTGAAAATTCCTATCAGGCAGTTCACAAACTGCCCGTGACTCCAGCTTCAGTGTTGAAATAGGAGTGGCGGGGCTGCGTCCCCAGCACCCCGGCCGCCTGCTAGCTCATGCCCGAAATAACAACACACAAACTGTATTCATTTAAACACCACTTGGCCCATTTCTATCTAGCCTCTTCTAGGCTAACTCTCGCACCTGGACTAGCCCATTTCTAGTAATGTGTGTAAGCACCCCAAGGTGCGCTTACCGGGAAGATTCTAGCCTCCATCCATCCTGGGTCGGAGCTGCCTGGGAGAGCACTTCCTCTTCCTCCCAGAATTCTATTCTGTTTACTCCTCCCACCTATGTTCTAACCAATAAAATGGGCCAAGCCAGGAAAAAAAAAAAAAAAAAAGAAAGAAAGTTTGTGTGGTTTTGGTATCAGTGTAACTATAATTTCGTAAAAAGATTTTGGCAATGTCTTTTCTGTTTCTATTATGTGGAACACTTTGAGGAGTATAGGTATTAGCTCTTCTTGGAAGTTCTGGTAAAATTCTGCAATAAAACCATCTGGCGTCTTTTGGTTGGGAGATTTTTGACAACTTCTATTTCTTTGCAGTTTATAGGCCTATTTAAATTGCTCACCTGGTCTTGATTTAATTTTGGTATATGGTACTTATCTAAAAAATTGTCCATTTCTTTTACATTTTACAATTTTGTGGAGTAGGTTTTTGTAGTATGGCCTAATGTTTCTCTGAATTTCCTCAATGTGTGCTGTTATGTCACCCTTTTCGCTTCTGATTTTGTTAATTTTGTTGTTCTCTCTACTTTTTGATTAGTTTGGATAAGGGTTTGTCTATCTTGTTGATTTTCTCAAAGAACCAGCTCTTTCTTTCGTCAATTCTTTGTACTGTTTTCTTTGTTTCTATTTTGTTGATTTCTGCCCTCTATTTGATTACTTCCTGTCTTCTACTCATCCTGGGTAAGTCTGCTTCTTTTGGTTCTAGAGCTTTCAGTTGGGCTGTTAAGTCTCCAATGTGTGCTTTCTCTGTTTTCTTTTCTTTTTTTTTTCCATTTTATTTTTTTTGAGGATAGGAAAAAAAAGTTTCCGCCTCCTCCCAGCCTCCCATTTCCCTCCCCC
>NW_026068148.1:2069801-2089269 GCF_014885135.2 Alexandromys fortis
ATCTTTTCAGTGTAGAAGCAGGGACCGTCCCGTTGAGCTGGAACTCCTCAGCACCCAAACATGGACTACCGTCCAGATGGAGCTCCTTAGGACCGCTCTGGGTGGGTGGTGGATGCAAGCCTGATGTCTCTCCTGGTGCCGGGTTCGGATCTCCTTGCTGCTTGGGTGGCTTGTAAACAAAGGACCTACCTAGCTCGCTGCAGGCAGGCTAGTGGGAACAATGGAGCTACCACCCTCCCGTTTGCCCTGCCGATTCGGATTCGGTCCTAGAGCCCAAACAGGCTGTGCAGGGAGATGCTATGTGGTCAAAGAGGGAAGGGAGTCAGACGGAGGGGGGAGGGTTGTGGATGCAAGCTGGGTGGGATAGGAAGAGAGAGGAGGTATCGGGCAGAGTAGCCCCTGAGGATGACCAGGAAATGTAGGAGGGGTGTCTGAGTTCCCTGTCCCGGACTGCTGCGGCGGTCAGAAACTCACTCACCCCAGTGATGTCCCTCTTGGTGCCGGGTTCAGGTCTCCTTGCTGTTTGGGTGGTTTGTAAACAAAGGGTTTCTCTGTTTTCTTTAAGTGGGCACTTAGTGCTATGAACTTTCCTCTTAGCACTGCTTTCATGGTGTCCCATAGATTTGAGTAGGTTGTGCCTTAATTTTTGTTGAATTCAAGGAAGTCTTTAATTTCTTTCTTTTATTTCTTCCTTGATCCAGGGGTGGTTCAGTAGTTTACTCTTCAGTTTCCATTAGTTTGTTTGCTTTCTGAAAGTAGTATTGTTGCTAAATTCTAACTTTAATCTATGGTGATCTGATAAAACACAGGGGATTACTCCAATTATTTCTATTTCTGTGGAGGTTTGCTTTGTTACCAAGTATGTGATCAATTTTAGAGAAGGTTCCATGAGGTGCTGAGAAGAAGGTATATTATTCCGTTTGGGTGGAATGTTCTATGTTAAGACCATTTGATTCATGACATCTGTTAGTTCTCTTATTTCTCTGTTAAGTTTCTGTCTGTTTGACCTGTCCATTGGCGAGAATGGAGTGTTGCAGCCTCCTACTATTAGTGTATGCGTTTTGATGTGTGATTTAAATTTTAGTAATGTCTCTTTTACATATGTAGGTGCTCTTGTATTAGGGGCATAGATGTTCAGGATTGAGACTGCATCTTGATGAATTGCTCCTGTTATGAGTATAAAGTGTCCTTTACCATCTCTTCTGACTGATTTTAGTTTGAAATCAATTTTGTTAGATATTAGGATAGCTACACCAGCTTGTTTCTTAGGTTCATTTGTTTGGAAAACCTTTTCCCAACCCTTTACTCTGAGGTATTGTCTGTCTTTGAGGTTGAGGTACGTTTCCTGTATACAGCAGAAGGCTGGATCCTGTTTTCATATCCATTCTCTTAGCCTGTGCCTTTTCATAGGGGAATTGAGTCCATTGATACTAAGTGATATTAATGACTAGTGGTTGTTAATTCGGGTTATTTTTCTGTAGTAGTGTTTGTGTGTTTCCTTTTTTTGGGTTATGCTGGTGGGGGTTATCAGATGCCTGTGTTTTTGTAGGTGCAGTTAGCTTCCTTGGGTTGGGGTTTTCCTTCTAGTACTTTCTGTAAGGCTTGGTTTGTGGATACGTATTGTTTAAATCTGTTTTTGTCATGGAATATCTTGTTTTCTCCATCGATGGTAAATGAAAGATTTTCTGGGTGTAGTAGTCTGGGCTTGCATCTGTGGTCTCTTAGTGTCTTCAGCACATCTGCCATGACATTCTGGCTTTCATGGTTTCCATTGAGAAGTCAGGTGTAATTCTGATAGGTTGACCTTTATATGTTACATGATTTTTTCCTTTGCAGCTCTTAATATTATTTCTTTATTCTGTATGTTTTTTGGTTTGATTATTATATGGTGAGAAGATTTTTTTATCCAGTCTATTTTGTATTCTGTAAGCTTCTTGTACCTTCATAGGGCTATTCTTCTTTAGGTTTGGAAAGTTTTTTTCTATAATTTTGTTGAATATATTTTCTGTGCCTTTGAGCTGTTGTTCTTCTTTCTCTTCTACCCCTATTATTCTTTGGTTTGGTCTTTTCATGGTATCCCAGATTTCCTGCAAATTTTATGTCAAGAATTTATTGGATTTAATGTTTTCTTTGACCAATGAGTCTTTTTCCTCTATCGTATCTTTAGCACCTGGGATTCTTTCTTCTATCTCTTGTATTCTGTTGGTTATACTTGTCTCTGTAGTTCCTGTTCATTTACCCAGATTTTTCCATATCCAGAATTTCTTCAGTTTGTGTTTTCTCTATTTAAGTCTTCAAGTCTTGAACTGTTTTCTTCACCTGTTTATTTTTTCTTGGTTTTCATGGGTTTCTTTAAGGCATTTATTCATTTCTTCCAAATTTTTTGTTTGCCTTCTCCTCCATTTATCTAAGGGAGTTTTTCATTTCCTGTTTAAAAGTCTCCATCATTTTCATAAGGCAGCATTTAAAGTCGTTTTCTTCTACTTCTTCTGGGTTAGGGTGACCAAGTATTCCTGTTGTGTGACCACTGGGTTCTGGTGTTACCATATTTTTTTTAGGTTGTTGGGGGAATTCTTGCATTGGTGCCTACCCATCTCTTCCTTCAAATGAGGCTAGAAGTGTCTTTGCATCATGGTCCAATCCTTGCAGTGGTTGTCTGAGTGTTTGGAGGTTTTTCTTGGTCTGTTCTATACTCTCAATATCTGTCTCAGAAAGCCTCTGAGATCACTATATTCCTGCTCTCTTTGTCTTCTCTCCTGGTTTGCTCTCTTGGTGCTCTCTCTTAATCCCCTCAGTGTTGTAGCAAGCTCTTGGTCCCTCTTAAGTCCCCTCAGTATTGAAACAAGCTATGCTTCAGAGTTCCACTGTGGTGGCAGGAGGATAGGCAAGTTTAGGGGTGTGGTGTGGCTAGTAGTTTGGATAGCTGGATAAGTTTGGGTTCGGGGGGCTTCTTGCCACAGGAAATTCCCATCTGACTGGCTAATATAGCCAAGGAAGTTGGGGGAGGGGCTCAGGGTTTTGTCCCACTGTTGAGGTCCTAGAGAGTGGGGCATCCTACCTTGTGGCTGTTCAATCAGCTCTTAAGTCCCCTAAGTATTGGCGCAAGCTGTGTTTCAGAGTTCCACCAAGGTTGTAGGAGGATGGACGCTCTATCTTTTAAGTAACAAGAATTGTGTATAATTAAGATTTATAGTATGATGTTTTTAAATCATTCAGACATTACAGATGGCTAAACAAAACTAATACATGTTCACACAAGTTTTTGTGGCAAGAATAAATTTTACTCATAGCAATTTTCAAATACTCAATTCACTGCTATTAACCATAGTCACCATATTGTGCAATGGATCTCTGAGAGGCAACTTCTTTTTAAGTAAGTCAGCTTGATAAAAGAGTACTCCATGGATGATGGAACAGGTGGTATATAGCAAAAACTTGAGATAGTATGCAAATGAAGTATACTTGAAAAACACTGGTTTAAACAAATGTGTTCTTTAGAGAATTCTGGAAGAAATGGTCAAGGAATTCTAGAATCAGCTTTAATATTATTTAAAGATATTGATTAAATGATATTAAAATATCATTTAAATAACTTGAGCGTTTTATCTAAAGAAAATAAAGCTAAAAGTAAGGTGTGTATTCATTACTGTCACATACCTATTGTTGAGGTATACAGGGGAAAGATCATGAGGCCTCAACCCTACACAAAAAACTATAGGAAAACTAAGAAATGATGAGAGTGGGAGAAATAGTCTTGCATGGGGAAGCCAACTAGTTATCCAATACACAGTGGTGAAAACACTCATACGAGTACCTTTATACAGACTGAGCATATAATATTTAGAAATATATATGTATATTCATATATGTATACATGTAATGACAACTAATGAAAAAGGCCATTACTTTGAAACAGTGAAAATAAAGGTATACAGGAGGGCTTGGAAGGAAGAAATGGAAAAAGGAAGTGCTATAATTATACTTTCAGAAATAAATTAAAAAATTTTGTCACATATGGCATATTTTAACATGTTGAAGACCAATAGTATGTTAATTTGGGGTACTCAACAGATTCATGTTTGTACAGAATTTAACATAAACTTCACTTGGCCTCCATCTAAAGCAAGCAATATATGGCAATTACACAGCATGCTGTTGGACAGGGAAATAAAAATGTTACTAATGCCAATTGGTGGCAGACATGCCTTTAATCCCAGAATTTAGGACGTAAAGGCAGGTAAATCCTGTAAATTCAAGGCCAGCTTGGACTTTTGAGTGAATTCTACAATAGTCAGGGATACATAATGAGGCCTTTTCTCAAAAAATATAGTAACAAATAATAATAATAATAATAATAATAATAATAATAATAATAATAATTACTAGTTGCAATATTCATCTGTTTGGGTCAGAATAATCTTAATACCATGCAACAAAAACAAATTACAAGAATCAATTGATATAACCATCATAACTTTTGATAGCAAACATTTGTGTTTATCAGGTCACACTTATTAACTGTTCCTTACAAATAAATATCTATTTTGGTTATCAAATATTTTCAAGATATAATCTCTTTGCATTATTTTGTGTATTGAGGTACTGTATAGGGATTTGTTAATTAAGGCAGCTTTGTTAATGAACAGATCTGAAAACCATAGGAGCAAAAAAGTAACAATTGATTTGTTCTATTGCTAAATATAATGATGTATTTGAATTTTGTGTATGCTAAATGAGAGAAACATTCTGCTTCACAATAACATTATTTAGAAGTTTTTGTATCAATCAGGATACAGTAACATCTACAAAAGTTCAGCTGTAAACTACAAAAAAGTATTTTTTTATTCATGTTGCAAGTGTCTCATAAATTAATTGAGCCTCTCTGTCCAACACTATATTTACTCCAGAGCCCAAGACAATAGACCAAAATCTAGCTGTAATACTGCCATTATATAGAGAAAAAATAAGAATATGACATACTAGCTTTTCAGGTTTCTGAAAGCAGCACAAGACATCTTTTTCCTATTTCCTTAACCAAACTATGTCTGAGGGCAATGCTAACATATCTAAAGGAAACAAAATGTAATTCTACAGGATATAGTGCTCCAAGAAAGGCCACAGATTGTTAGGTAAACAGTTCTGAATCAAAAATGTTACACCTTACAAAACGATAACTGGCTATAATTACCTTGTGCTAGAGGTAAAATGTATGGGAGGGTCCAAGGATTAGCGTGATTTGCTGTAGAACCTAAGTAAATAAATAGCTCCAAACTGGGATTTCAAACCTAGCCAGCCTGACTCTAGACCTTATGTTCTTAATCATCTCTGTACTGCTTACATCAGACATTCTACCAAACTAACCAATATTGTCCTTCAGCCCTAGTACCTACCATGTGTTTTAGGAGACTGCTTGTTCATTTCCTGGCCACCCAGACTCCCAAAATAATCACACAGAAACCATATTATTTGCAATACTGTTTGACCAATAGCTTAAACATATTCCTAGCTAACTCTTATATAAACTAACCTATCTCCATTAATCTGTGTATCACCACATGACTGTGGCTTACTGGTAAAGTTTCAGCATGTCTCTCTCTAGTGACAGCTCCACGGCTTCTCTAAACTCCACCTTCCTTCTCCTAGCATTCAGTTTAGTTTTCCCCGTGTAGCTCTACTCTTTTGCCCTATCACAGGCCAAGACAATTTCTTTATTAACAAATGGTATTCACAGCATACAGAGTGGAATCCCATATCAACTGTGGATTTTTTAAATATAGATTTTAGACTTTAACAATTTCATGCATGTATGCAATGTATTGTGACTATATTCCCTTCATATCCTTCTCTCAACATCCGTCCCCCATTTCCTACCAAATCCCTTATTCCCAATTCATCTCCCTCCTATTTTCAGGACTTTTAATTTCTTTGTATTTTACACAATGAATATTTTAAATAAACTATTCTGTTATGCCAAAGACTGTTGCTCAACAGGAGGTTTCAGTATGATTCTGTAGCCTGATCAGCGTGTTAATGGCTGGCTTTAGTCCATAGCTCTAGTTATCTTCAGAATAATAATCAAGCACATTCAAAGTGGTAGTAGTAGTACTTTACTGCAGCTCAAGGTTTTTCTTAGGAAGTCTCTTTATATTTGTAAAATTATTGCAAACCTTAGTGCTAAGCACAAAATACACTCTAATTTTCTTCCATTAGGGCAGAAATAAACCACTGATGGCATGGCTTACCTAAGCTAGCATTCAGATCATTTCCTAACCTGTACCCAGGAAAAAGAGCACTGAAGGAAGGAAGTTCATCTGGCAGAATGACAAAGGGAAGAGCTATGAATGGTCCTTAGGGTTGGAGGACCCCTCATGTTCAGAACAATGCTATTGATATTACCGCTCTGGTAGGGACAGAGATGAGATTTTAAGTAGACACAATGCCCTTGAGGATCCAAGTCAATTAGAAATCAACCGCTAATTGGGCTGCAGTTTAATTCATCTGATATGAAACTGAAGCTCCCTCATAATCTAGGCCAATAAATCCCTGGCCACTGGCTAACCAAATTCATAGAAGTCTAGAGGCTGGTTCTTCCAGATACATTCTATGGCTATGTCAGTAATCTCCTGACATATCTTACTCTGTATCTCAATACTTAAGCCTTTGTTTGCAATGTTTATTAGAATTTAGGCAGGTGAGTAAAAAAGTCTGCTTTTAACAATTTGTAAACTGTAGCAATTGAATATGTATGTGCTTTAACAACTACTATGAACTCTATTTTTGTAGCTGTAAAACCAAAAACTTTACAAAGCCTTGGTAATTTATCCATGCAGCAAGAAAGCAAAGGCTATGTCTACATTCTTCTATTTCAGTTACCCTATAGTATACTAATGGGTAACTGAAATACACAGCTAGTATACAGGAAGTATTTTGAATGAATGGCTAAAGACCAAGAAATGAATTCCTTCAAAACTATGCACAAGTCATATACCTCTGTTACGCCCTCATCTGTTTCATTCCTGATCATTCACACTGGGTCACCATCTCTGAACTTTACCAAAGCTTGGATGGTATGGTAGTTAACAGAAAAGTGATTGGTTAGCCAACCAAATCCAGATTCTTTGTTCCCAAAGTTGCCTTTAAGAACAGCAACAACAAAAAAAATGTCATGCAGTCGTGGAGAAGGCAGTGCTTGGGGAAAATGTTTTCCCACCATGTGCCTCATATGTTTTCAAATACAGTCTCCACAGGCCCCATTTTTTTCTAATGCAATTTGTGCTCTTAGTCTAAACAAGGCAGTCTTAAAAGGGCACCATTCTGTATTAAAGATTTTGGTCTTGATTTCCAGCCATCAATGGAATTAACCACATTTTGGCCTTGCAGAGGTTGCATTCCTGATTCTCTCTGCCATCTCACTTGGAAAGGCAGAGGAGGGAAGCAGGGTGCCAGAGAGAAGGCATCAGCTTGGCGTCTGTGGCATAACCACTAGGGAAATTCCACTCTTTGCAAAATCCACATGTCCTTCCTGTAAGCCCTGTAGTGGGGGTCGACAACCAGGGACAGAGGCCACATGACTGTGCCCCTTTGGTTCCTTTGTGAAATCACAGAAAGGTAGTGATTTCCAAGAGAATAGAGACTTTGTCCTTTAAAATATTATTCTCTAAGCACTTAATGGATGAGGACATTTTCTCTATTTGCATGGGTTTCTGGCACACATGCTCTTCTGCCATTGTAAGAAGGTAGCTGACCTGAGAACCATGGCTGTTGTCTGGTCTTCTACTAAAGCTGTGACTTAGCTATGGCATCCTTTTTTCCTTACTTTAATTTCATAAACTTTATTATTTAAAAGAGTGAAAATAAATAAAAACTTGACACACCAGAATTAGCCAGACCCAAAGTCTATACAACGAATGAACTTCTACACGTTTAGAATAGGCGCTCAGAACAGAAGCTGTTTACTCAATTTTTTTAAGACTACATTCTCATGTAATTCAAGGTGGCCAAAAACTTACTATGTACCAGAGGATGCCCTTGTATTTCGGATCCACCTCTTTCTATCTCTTATGTTCTAGGTTTATAGGTGTATGCCAACAGGCTAAGTTTATGTGGTACTTCATATTGAACCCAGGACTTTGTGTGTATTGGGCAAGCGCTGTACCAACTGAGCTATGTCCCCAGCCTATGTCATATTAAAAAAAAAAAAACAGAAAGAAAGACAGTACATGAGAGATGAAAGTATAGATACTCTGAATAGAATATGGAAGCAGATCTTTGACATATTTATCTCTGTGCATTGGCAGAACACAAAGGCACTGCCCTTGACCATAAGATTCAAGATCAAGCTGAGCGGAGATAGCATATGCCTTCAATCCCAGCACGTAGGAGGCAGAGGCAGGCAGATCTCTATAAGTTCAAGGCCAGCTTGGTCTAAAGAGTAAGTGCCAGGACAGCCAAGGATACAGAGAAACTCTGTCTTCCAAAAAAAATTAAATTAAATTAAAAAGATCAATATCAAGCCTTGTGGAACATTTCTAGATGGCAGACCTCTGCATCCCCTCACTATGTTCCAAGCCTGGCACATAAGAGAATGATCATAGTCATGAATCCATTGAGTCACAGATACCAACAACAGGTGGCAATTGTTGGTTTTTACATGAGTTTTTTTTCCCATATGGCAGGCACATGTTGTTTTATATATGCATTTAATTGGATGGAATGCATTGGGACTAAGTTTGTTAGGAGCTTGAAGAAGCTGCAATGTAAGGAAGAGCTCAGGGGTGAATGGCTCAGCAGGCAGCTAGGTCCCACAGATGTGTAGGCAAGGCTGGCTAATTTGTGCATGCATTACACAGTTATTTAGTGTCTGCCACGTGTCAAGCTAACTCCTAAGAGACAAAAGCATCTTACACATAAAACCTGTTCTCAGGGGTCCTATAGTCTAAGGCAGTGAACAGATGAAACAAAACAAGACCAGTATATAAAATAATCAGTTTGAAGCCAGTTGACTGACATATATTTAGTAACCTGAAGTCATGGTGCTGTTTCACCAAATCTGTAGGGTTTTTTTTCCTCAGGGAAGAGTAGATACTAACAAGTCACAGCTTAGCTTTGACTCTCGTATCAGATTTTGTGTTTAATCTCTCCATGAGGCTTTGTTTAAACATGAAGCCCAAAGCTAAACAACACAAAGGGCATCTTTTACCGCATTAGAGCCTATGATTTACAACCAAAATAAAGCACACTGATTTTCATATCAAATTAATATTGCTCTAGCTAACTCATGATATTATTTTCCATCACTGCTTCATTAGGAGTGACACTAGACTTTCGCAAATTATAAATCAAGGCAACACAAATGGCCTATTGTCACGAATTACTTTTGAAACAGGATCTCTCTATGGTTGTCCTGGAACTCATTATGTAGGTCAGTCTGGCTTTGAACTCATAGATATCCACCAGCCTCTGCCTCCTGAGCACTGAGATTAAAGCTATGTGCTACCATCATACCTGACACAAATTTTTGTATCTTCAATTTTGATAACTATACTTCAGCAAAATCAGCTTCTTTTACAGTTTACAGTCTTGTCTATTTAAAGAATATTTTGAGAAGGAGTTCATGGGTACCATCAGACTACAAAAGAGGATTATGATACCAAAATATGCCTAAGAACCTTTGTTCCACAATTATTTTAAGAGAGAGGGTTTATCAAGGAGGAAAAGAATTTTCAAATTTCCTAAGTTTTCTTTTTACCACCGTTTCTCAATATTCAAGACAACCCTTTGCCAATGGATACCCAAACCACAGCAACTTCAGACCTTTATATAAGATTGTGTAGTGTTCAGCTGAAGCCTATACAAACCTCTCCTACATTTAAAATCATTTTTATGTTATTTACAGTATCCAAAATGTTAAATACTAGTTGTGGTACAATACTCATTAGGGATAAATGTCAACAAAAATGAGTATATATTCTTAATACAGAGGCAATCTTGGAATATTTTTATTTATTAATAGTGTGTGCATGTGAATATATGAGGGGGACCTTTGTGCCATGACAGAGGGCAACTTTGTGGCATCAGTTCTCTCCATCCACCTTACATGGGTTCCAAGGATCAAACTCAGGTCTACAAATTTGCAAGCCAAATGCCTTTACCTACTGAGCCAACTTACTGACTTCAATTTCAGAATACTTGGAGCTATACTTGAGTGAGCCTGTGGAACTCTTAGATACAAAAGGCTAACAATAAATTTTAAAAAATATAGACTTTTAGAACAAACCATGGATAGTATCAGTCTTGAATATAAAGGAAATACTTGAATATATATTTGCCTTCCTCTAGATTGAATTGTACTTCTTAGGTTGAGATGTTGAACTATAGAATAAAGACAGGAGGACTGGGAAGATAGATGCCACAGGGTAAGACAGAAATCATATATACTGTGTGTGAATCATATTCCTCACTTGGAGCAGACTGTGGAGATATGCAACTCCCTTAAGAAAGATCAGCATTCATCTTTGTGTTGTAGCAATGTGGTATCCCGGATAGGGTATAGTAGGATAAAGGAGGAAGGATGCGCATGATGGAACCTTCCATTTCTTCCTCACCTATACTTGGGATACATAAAATGCTGCATTTGAAGGAGTACAAAGGCCCTGTGGAACATCTGAAGTCTATCACTATGTTGAAGATGTAATTCTTAAGACCATATATTTTAGCAATAGAAACAACTCATGGAGTCCTTTAAAAAAAGAGGGAGCACCTTATATGCCATTCTTCACAGAGATGTAGCAAAAAATAATGTGCAACCAGAAGAATGAGTATGGACCCAAGGCTCCATCCTCCTCAACTCCAGTCATCTTATTTTAAAACAAAAAGGAAACTGAAATTTGTAGCACGATTAATAAAAACCCAGAGACATAAATTGGGGTTCAACCTGAAGATAAGAGAAACAAGCCAGCCAGTCCCTGACTCCTACCTCTACCTCATTCTGAAATGGCAATCCTGCCTCCAGGAATCTCAGAATGAGACTATCCCTGAGAGCTGTCTCCTCCCATCTTATATTCCTCTCTAGGGCTGGGATTAAAGGCGTGCACTACTGGAATTAAATGCATGGAACCGCCTGGTTTCTATGGCAAACTAGTGTGATTACTGGGATTAAAGGTGTGTGTCATCACTGCCTTGTCTGTAAGGCTGACAAGTGGGGCTGTTTTACTCTCTGATCTTCAGGCAAGCTTTATTTATTAAAATACAAATTAAATATTACCACCGAAATAAAAACATTTTCAACTCAATATTTACCCAGAAAAGGCAGATTCTCTCAGTTGGTACAATGCATTATATGTCTCCACTCCCTGTCCCTTATACAGAAAGTCTGACAATTCCTAGGGTAGCTTAAATCAATTGTAGGGACACAGTTTTGCACATCTGAGTTGTTGGTTTACATTCCAGCCCTGCTGAACAGATTTTGGTGTCAACATAGATGCCATTTCAGTAACAAGGAAGACAAAGGGACAATTACTCAGTCCCATGAGGGAATGAGAGGTGAGATAGATGTCTTAAGAAATACCGTGCTGAGGAGGAACACTTGAGCAATGCTGGAAAGATGAGCGGTATGCCCTTTGGAGATGTCAGACACTTCCCTCATTTAAAACCAAACTTCTTGGTTGAGCAATCAACAGTTTACTACATATGACTTGAAGAGCACCAGGAAAACCTCTGACTCCAAAACATTGCCGAGGTCATTGTCCTTTAGAAGATATCTTTTTGGTCTTCAATGTCCTAGGACCATTGTTTTAAAGCTACAAATGTACATATGAATAGCTTATAAATATTATTAATGTGCATATCCTTATTAAGTCAGTCTGAGTTGAGATCTGAGGCTGTATTTACAACAACCTCCCAGGGAATGCTTGGGTTACTGGTCCATAGACTGCCATATAAGTAGGAAGATATGAGCGTACACAAATATGCATAGCTAGTAACTGATAACATTCCTATGTGCTTAATTTGTGGTAGCCATTGTACAAAGATTTCAACAACTACCACCATATTTGATATTCATGAAATTTGTAGCAAGATTAACAATAACCCAGAGACAGAAATTGGCGTTCAACATAAAGGTCAAAAAAGAAAAGAGTCAGGCACTGGCTCTTACTTCTACCTCAGTCCAAAATAGTGATTCTGCCTCCAGGAATATCAGAATTAGACTATGTATGAGAGCTGTCTCTTCCCGTCTTATAGTCCTCTCTAGGGCTTGGATTAAAGGTGTGTACCACTGGGATAAAAGGCACGCACCGTTGGGATTAAAAGCAAAATAAAAAAAAATAAAACCAGAAGTTTCACAAATCTGACTGAGAAATTCTTTAGCTGTCACTATTCTAGTGCTGTGAAGAGAGGTCATGACCATAGCAACTCATAAAAGTAAGCATTTAATTGGGGGCTTGGTTACATTTGCAGAGGTTGAGTTCTTTATCATCATGGAACATGGCAGCACACAGGCAGCAAGGCACTGGAGCAGGAGCTGAGAGTTACAGCCTGATCCACAGGCAGAGAGAACAACACTGTGCCTATTGTGGGCTTTTGAAATCTCCAAGCCTACCCCAAGAGATACACTTCCTCCAAAAAGTCATACCTCCTAATCCTTCTCAAATAGTATTGCTCCCTGATGACTAAGCATTCAAGCATATGTGTAAATGAAGACTCCTCATTCGTTTCCCTGCGGCTCAGACCCAAATAATCACACAGAAACTATAATAGTTACAGCACTGTTTGGCCAATGGTTCCACCTAGTAAGTGGGTGGCAGTAACTCAGCCACTTAGTAAGGGGGACCAAGCAACGTGGGCGTGGACCAGCAAGAATTGCCAAGTAGTCGTGGTGGGTCAGCCATGCCCAACCTTGCACAGAGGGGTAGTTCAGCTGTGGAGGGGTCGTTCAGTTGCGTTGGGTGGGAAAAAGCTGCAGGCAGTGGTCTGAGCAGGGCCTGGAAAAGGCGTGGACTCAGGTCATGTCGGCACCGTTGGGCACCAATTTGTAAATGGAGACTGCTCATTCTTTTCCTGGCTGCCCAGACCCAAATAATAACACAGAAACTATTCATTATAACACTGTTTGGCCAATGACTTAGGCATATTCCTAGCACTCTTTTCTTACATTAACCCATTTTTATTCATCTGTGTATTGCCACAACACTGTGGCTTACCATTAAAGGTTCTGGGCATCTTTCCTCTTGGCTGCTGGATTTGATTCCAGTTCCCAGGACACATAGAGCACGGTAGATCACACTAATCTTTCTGTGAGTTTATCCCCAAATAAATAAACCTTTGTTACACTCTATTCCAGGCTATTGTAGAACTCTTTTGTATGCCTATGGGAGCCATTCTGATTCAAACCACCACATCAGCCATTTGCCAAAAGTCACTGATGTGATGATGTTATGATAGAATACAAATTACCTTATTCATGACCTAACTCTTAGGTGGACATTTTCTTATAGTAGGCAGTATGTCCTGCAGACCCAAATATAATTTATCTGTTCAGCCTGGGTAAGGAATCGATAGGAACCCATTTTGTCATATATCCCACTACATCTCCCTATAGCAGCCACCAAGGCACCACCTCAGAGCCTTGCTATTATACAATATCCAGTTTAAAATCTAATGCTGTAATATGAAAGAGTTTTCTTTCTGGGGATAAGTGTGCAGGGGATTAGTAGAGAGTACATGGCAAGGAAACTCAGCATCTGTATGGAGGCTCAGTCGAAGTTACTGGAAACAAAAGCAACAGGATGGATCTGGGAAGTCAAAAACAGTCACATAACTGTTTGTTCAAGTTGTTGTTTCCTGGATTCTCCCCCCCTTTCCCCCATGACTGTTTTTCACCCTTTAAAAGTACAAGCATCTAGTCCCATGGCCTTGTTTGCCTTTTGAAACCTGAATCTCACCAGAGACTTCAGTGACATGACCAGGTTTCATGAGGACACAGTAAGAGTGCAGGGAATTAGCAGGAACTAAGAATTCAGTTGAATTCTCCAAGAACCCAGGAGCCTAAGGAATAGGGAGTTACACCTGCTGATATTTGTTCTTCATATAAACCAACTGATAGCAACATTCTTGGTTCTCTTTTGTCAAGAGAACTCAAATTAATGGTTTCTCTCTTACCTTCTAACAGGGTGTAGAATGCTTTGCACTCCTCACCTTATACATGGCCATATCTTCTGTCATAGTCAGAGGACTTTCCTGTTCTGAGATTAAGCAGATTTGGGGAACTAGCAGTAGATAGCTCCTTTATGTATGTTCACACATGTTCTTTCATTATGCATTCCGATTCTAGGACTATCTAGGGAAAAGGCTCCTCTCTTTCACTCAGCGATTTACTCAGCGGTATCTCTTAGCGCATCCTTCCCTGGCATCAATAACTAAAGAAGCATTCCCATGCTATCCTTTGTTTCCTTCACGGCACTTGTCACTGTCTGCCTTTCTATATTTATTATCTTTCTGTGGTAAACTATTATTTCCAGCTCACTGCTGATTCCTGCAGGACCTACAATACTGCTTGGGTCATAGTGAATTCTCAATAAATATTTGCTCAATGAAAAGAGGATGAACAAATCCAATTTCTACTAGCCACAGGCTTATTTATTAGAACTGTACAGATTCTGTTTTCACAGGGAGACACATAACATGAGCTGTGTGTTCCTTCGAACATGATACTGGCTCAATAATTAACCAAATGAAAAGGAAATGGTTATGAGGAGAGACTCTTGGCTTGATGACTTTTCTCTGTGTGAGGCCATCATGAACACCAAGTCCAGGAGGGTAAAATATTGAAATAAGAACCATTTTAAAAAGGCCAAAACATTTTTTTCTATTACAAATGAACAACTGAAGTTTTTGAATTTTTTTTTCAATTAGAGAACAACGGTGTGAAAAAGAAAGATTATGGTTATGAACCCCACTAGAGAAAGGATGTGATCTTTGAGTTTCTGAAAAGGCCAGCATGGATTATAAATCATGGTTGCAGGCAACTCTGGACTGGCAGACCCTAAGGGCACTTTTCACTAGGAAATTCGAAGCCCACACACACATTTCATCCATGTGATCTGGCTCTCCAATGTCCGACATCTCTTTCCAAAGGAGGGCCTCTCACGAAAGAAAATGCTGTTCAAATTGTTTTCCCCATCATAAAAAAAAAAAACATGGAAATTAGCAAACCACAACTGAGCAGCAGTCAAATCAGTCTTGAATCAGCATTGACGAGAAAGGAGTACCAGGAAACGAAGGCAAAAGCTCCCTCTCCCTCCTCCCTGCCTGCTCATCACATTCTATTTTCCAAGACAATGGCACTCATCCAGTGGGTGTTTATGCAAATTCACAGTACCTTTTAGGTGGAACTGATGCAGCAAGGGGCCACCAAAGGCAACCCCAGAAGTGCTAATTTAAATACTGTCCTCAGGCCTAGTGGAGAATGTAAAGTGCCTCCCGTTTAATCTGGCTTGAGTACCTGAGTATCTTCATCAGCTGCCAGGTGAGGCAGGCTTGGGCCTTTAAAGATCACTATCCCTATCTCAGGAGCTGGAGAGATTGTTAAAGGCAGTACAGGGCTAGCTCCCCTTCCAGAAAATGCATGGTTTGGTTCCCAGCATCCGCATGGCAGCTAGCAACAGTCCCTAAGTCCAGTTCCTGGGGATCAACCTAACATCCTCTTCTGGCCTCTGAGGGCAATGAATGAACATGATGCACTAGCATATATTCAGGCAAAAAAAAAAACATAAATAAAAATGAATGAATCTAAAGATTTTTTTAGTCACGGCTTCAAAATATACAAATAATTCCTGCTCATTGAGCGAAAAAAAAAGAGTAAACTATCAACAGATCAAGTCATTAAAATTACCACAACCCAAGTTACTAATGAGCTGTACCTATGCCAGACTGTTTTCTAAGCATGCACATATACACATACTTTTAGAAACTAATGTACTTTCTTCACTTAGTGCTTGATTGTAAAGCCACTTCCTTGAGAAAACATACAGATCTACATTATCAATGCATGGTTTCAGGTTTTTTACTATGTATACATAGATGCTGTCCTAATGCATGTAGTTCTTTGTTGCTGAGGAAACAATTTGGGGAGAAAAGAATTTATTCCATTTTGCAGGGAAGAGTCCATCATCCAGGGCAGCCAAAGCAGGAATCTGGAGGTCAGAACTGAAGCTGAGACTTTGGAAGAAAGTTACTTACTGATATCCTCTCAGGCTCATATTCAACTACTGCTTTTATAGCTCCCATGATCACTTGTCCAGAGGCAGCACCAACATCAGTGAAATAGGTCAACAATCAACAAAATGCCACACAGACTTGCCTATAGGCCAATCTTATAGAGGCATCATCATAACTGACAAGAGCTAACCAGGCCAGATAGAATGAACATTTATAATCAAATGTGGAACTATTTATTTAGGATAATTATGGAAAAGTGTAATTGATGCCCAAAAGGCTGTACAACATACGTTTTAAGATTCTCAGTATGGCCAAGTGTGGTGGAGCACACCTTTAGCCTTTTGAGACTAGAACTTGGGAGGCAGAGGCAGGTGGTTCTCTGTGAGTTTGAGACCAACCTCATCTACATTGCAAGTTCCAGGACAGCCAGAACTAGACAGAAAGACCCTGTCTCAAAAATAAATGATAGTAGATAGATGATAGATAGATAGATAGATAGATAGATAGATAGATAGATAGATAGATGTAGAGAACACATAAAATAGAACAAAGATATATTAACATTATCTTTTCTGTACCAGCAGTTAGTTTCATCGCTTAATAATAATGATCAGTATAATTATCATTTTTTTTATTTTTTATTGAAAAAAAATTCCTGCCTCCTCCCAGCCTCCCATTTCCCTACCCCTCCTCCTGCCCCTCTCCCCCTCCCTCCACTCCTCTCTCCCTCCCTCTCCAGTCCAAAGAGCAGTCAGGGTCCCCTGCCCTGTGGAAAGTCCAAGGTCCTCCCCCCTCCATCCAGGTCTAGGAAGATGAACATCTAAACTGGCTAGGCCCCCACAAAGCCAGGACATGAAGTAGGATTAAAACGCTGTGCTATTGTCCTTGGCTTCTCTTCAGCCCTCATTGTCCATCATCTTCAGAGAGTCCGGTTTTATCCCATGCTTTTTCAGTCACAGTCCAGCTGGCCTTGGTGAGCTCCCAATAGATCAGCCCCACTGTCTCAGTGGGTGGGTGCACCCCTCGTGGTCCTGACTTCCTTGCTCATGTTCTCCCTCCTTCTGCTCCTCATTGGGACCTTGGGAGCTCAGTCCAGTGCTCCAGTGTGGGTCTCTGTCTCTATCTCTATCCATCGCCAGATGAAGGTTCTATAGTGATATGCAATTTATTCATCAGTATGGCTATAGGATAGGGTCATTTCAGGTTCCCTATCCTCAGCTGCCCAAGGAACTAACTGGGGACATTGCCCTGGGCACCTGGAAGCCACTCTAGGTTCAAGTCTCTTGCCAACACTAAGGTGGCTCTTTTAACTAAAATATGTGCTTCCCTGCTCCCCTATCCAACCTTCTTTATCCCCAATCATCTCGTTTCCCCGAGTTCTCCCCTGTCCTCCCCTTCTCACTTTTCTCTCCCCATCTCCCCTTACCCCCATCCAACCCTATCCCCAAGATCCCAATTTTTTGCCTGGCAATCTTGTCTACTTCCCATACTCAGGAGGATAACTATATGTTTTTCTTTGGGTTCACCTTCTTATGTAGCTTCTTTAGGATCACAAATTATAGACTCAGTGACCTTTATATATGGCTAGAAACCAATTATGAGTGAGTACATCTCATGTTCATCTTCTTGGGTCTGAGTTACCTCACTCAGGATAGTGTTTTCTATTTCCATCCATTTGCATGGAAAATTCGAGAAGTCATTGTATTTTACCGCAGAGTAGTACTCTAATGTGTATATATTCCATAATTTCTTCATCCATTCTTCCATTGAAAGACATCTAGGTTGTTTCCAGGTTCTGGCTATTACAAATAATGCTGCTATGAACATAGTTGAACAAATACTTTTGTCATATGATAGGGTATCCTTTGGGTATATTCCCAAGAGTGGTATTGCTGGGTCCAGGGGTAGGTTGATCCCGAATTTCCTGAGAAACCGCCACACTAATTTCCAAAGTGGTTGCACAAGTTTGCATTCCCACCAGCAATGGATGAGGGTACCCCTTTCCTCCACAACCTCTCCAGCAAAGGCTATCATTGGTGTTTTTGATTTTAGCCATTCTGACTAAAATCAAAGATAAGATAGTATCTCAAAGTTGTTTTGATTTGCATTTCCCTGATTACTAAGGAGGTTGAGCATGACCTTAAGTGTCTTGTGGCGATTTGAACTTCTTCTCTTGAGAATTCTCTGTTCAGTTCAGTGCCCCATTTTTTAATTGGGTTAATTAGCATTTTAAAGTCTAATTTCTTGAGTTCTTTATAAATTTTGGAGATCACACCTTTGTCTGTTGCGGGGTTGGTGAAGATCTTCTCCCAGTCAGTAGGTTGCCTTTTTGTCTTAGTGACAGTGTCCTTTGCTTTACAGAATCTTCTCAGTTTTAGTAGGTCCCATTTACTCAATGTTGCCCTTAATGTCTGTGCTGCCGGGGTTATACATAGGAAGCGATCTCCTGTGCCCATATGTTGTAGGGTACTTCCCACTTTCTCTTCTATCAGGTTTAGTGTGTTCAAATTTATATTGAGGTCTTTGATCCATTTGGACTTGAGTTTTTTGCATGGTGATAGATATGGGTCTATTTTAATTCTTCTACAGGTTGACATCCAGTTGTGCCAGCACCATTTGTTGAAGATTCTTTCTTTATTCCATTGTATACTTTTAGCTCCTTTATCGAAAATGAGGTGTTCATAGGTTTGTGAGTTAAAAACCGGGTCTTCTATATGATTCCATTGGTTGACTTCTCTATTTTAATGCCAGTACCACGCTGTTTTCATTACTGTAGCTCTGTAATAGAGTTTAAAGTTGGGGTTGGTAATGCCTCCAGAAGTTCCTTTATTGTATAAGATTGTTTTGGCTATCCTGGGGTTTTTGTTTTTCCATATAAGGTTGATTATTGCCCTCTCAAGGTCTAATAAGAATTTTGATGGGACCTTGATGGGGATTGCATTGAATCTATAAATAGCCTTTGGTAGAATTGCCATTTTTACTATGTTGATCCTCCCAATCCAAGAGCAAGGGAGATCCTTCCATTTTCTGGTATCCTCTTCAATTTCTTTCTTCAGTGTCTTAAAGTTCTTGACAAATAGATCTTTCACTTCCTTGGTTAGAATTATCCCAAGATATTTTATGCTGTTTGTGGCTATCGTGAAAGGTGATGCTTCTCTGATTTCCATCTCTGCTTCCATATCCTTTGTGTATAAGAGGGCGACTGATTTTTTGGAGTTGATCTTGTATCCTGCCACATTACTAAAGGTGTTTA
>NW_026068148.1:2091249-2107549 GCF_014885135.2 Alexandromys fortis
TTTGTTAGAAATTAGTATGGCCACACCTGCTTGTTTCTTAGGTCCATTTGCTTGATAAGTCTTTTCCCAGCCCTTTACTCTGAGTAGGTGCCTGTCTTTGTGGTTGAGGTGTGTTTCTTGTAAACAGCAGAATGTTGGATCTTGTTTTCTTATCCAATCTCTTAGCCTGTGCCTTTTTATAGATGAGTTGAGTCCATTGACATTAAGTGATATTAATGACCAGTTAACTCCGGTCACTTTTTTAGTAGTAGAGTTTGTGTGTTTCCCTTCTTTGAGTTGTGCTAGTGAAGGGACTCTAGATGTCTGAGTTATTGTGGTCATTGTTGGACTCCTTGGTTAATGCTTTTCCTTGTATCACTTTCTGTAAGGCTGGATTTGTGGCTACGTATTGTTTAAATTTGTTTTTATCCTGGAAAATTTTGTTTTCTCCATTTATAGTGAACGAAAGCTTGGCTGGGTATAGTAGTCTGGACTTGGATCCATTGTCTCTTAGTTTCTGCAGTACATCTATCTATCCAGGACCTTCTGGCTTTCATGGTTTCCATAGAAAAGTCTGGTGTAAGTCTGATAGTTTTACCTTTATAAGTAACTTAGCATTTTTCCTTTGCAGCTCTTAATATTCTTTCTTTATTCTGTTTGCTTTGAGTTTTGATTATTATGTGGCGAGGGGATTTTTTTTTTTTTGATCCAGCCTATTCGGTGTTCTGTATGCTTCTTGAACCTTCATAGGTATATCTTTCTTTAGGTTGGGAAAGTTTTCTTCTATAATTTTATTAGATATATTTTCTGGTCCATTGAGCTGTACTTCTTCTCCTTCTTCTACTCCTATTATTCTTAGGTTTGGTCTTTTTATTGTGTCCCAGATTTCCTGAATGTTTTGTGATGAGAGTTTGTTGGACTTGTTGTTTTCTTTGATCAGTGCACTTATTTTCTCTATGGTATCTTCAGAATCTGAGATTCTTTCTTCTATCTCTTGTATTCTGTTTGTTACGCTTGATTCTGTAATCTCTATTCGTTTACCTAGATTTTCCATGTCCAGCTGGCCCTCTGTTTGTTTTCTTCTTTGCCTCCATTTCAGTTTTCAAGTCTTGAACTGTTTCCATTATCTGTTTGATTGTTTTTCCTTGGTTTCCTAGGATATCATTCACTGATTTATTCAATCCTTCAAACTTTCTGTTATACTTCTCATCCATTTCTATAAGGGCATTTTTCACATGCTGTTTAAGGGCATCAATCACTTTCATAAAGTCAATTTTTTCTACTTCTTCTTGTAAGGTATTCATGTCCTCCTGTTGTGAGGTCACTGCATTCTGGTGGTTTCAGGTTGTTTTTCAGATTGTTGCATGAATTCTTGCATTGGTGCCTGCCCATCTCTTCCTCTGAATGCTCCCCTATGTATCTTCTTTTACGGGATCAGGTCTCCTTGCCTACTGATGTACCTTCGCAGTGATGGCACTCCCCAGTGATGGCTCTCCTGGTGCTCCAGTGATGTCTCTCCTGGTGCTGAGATCAGATCTCTGTGCTTGTTGGGTAGCTAGTAAACAAAGCGCCTGCCTTGCTTGGTGCAGGCAGGCCATTGAAACAAAGTAACTCCCGCCTGCCCGGTTGCCCTCAGGATTCGGCCCCAGCGCCCAGACAGGCTGAGATGGGTGATGTTATGTGCCCGAAGAGGGAAAAGAGGCAGAAGGGGGGAGGGTTCTAGATGCAAGCTGGGTGGGATAGGAAGAAAGAGGCAGTATGCGGGGAGTAGAGGCTTTGCAGGAAGCCCAGGAAGTATAGGGGGGATGAGGAACTTCTGAGTTCCGTGTCTCGGGCTGCTTCCGTGGGTCAGAAACTCACCCCAGTGATGACTCTCCTGGTGCCGAGAGCAGATCTCCTTGGTGGTTGGGTAGCTCGTAAACAGAGCTCTCTATAATGATAATTTTTATAAGCAATGCTCACTACTGAGGTCCTATTAAATACCACATCTGTTTGAGATATTTCATTCTTCTATATCTTGCCCAAGATACCCACTGGGTCTCCGGGAATTTCTTTACTGAATGCTTTTCATGAGTTGGCAGATATCTGAAGATGAGTTCAGATCACAGGGTCCTGGAAATTTAGAGAAAGCCTCCACATCATTTCCTCAGTGAAGACGGGTTACTGTACATGGGAAACCCGAACCCACTTTTATCAGTTGATAATTCATTCTGAGAACTATTCGGCAGTGATGGATTTGGAATTCCCATTATCCAGACATGTATACCTGGTCATCTCTCACAAAACACGGACAACCTAGACTGTAGTGTTTTACTTCTAGGCGATCGGGTGCTATAAACAAATATAAAACCGTTATGTGGGATGGATATTTAGTGTCCCGAAGTTAGAAGGTTATTCACAAGGAAAACAGAGTGAGGTAACCCCTGCCTTTGAGATTGAGTGAATATTTGAGACAACATCTGGGAAAGAGACATCTTTGTAATGGGATTTCCTAAGCCATGGACAAAAGCCCACATAGATGCCTATGTCAGGAATGGAGCTCTTCTTTGCCGGGCAGTATTGGAGCACGACTTTAATCCCAGCACTCAGGAGGCAGATGCAAGCAGATCTCTGTGAGTTTGAGGTCAACCTGGTCTACAAGACCTAGTTCCAGGACAGGATTCAAAGCTACAGAGAAACTCTGTCTCGAAAAGCAAAACAAAAGAAAATGGAGATCTTCGGATGTTGGCTGTTCTGTGGTTGGTTATCTGTATCTAAAGGCTTTCCTTCACTCCTAATTGTGCATTATAAACCCCTTTTCCTAGTGAACTGTGAATATGAGAAAAGAAGCTCACAGGTCTGGGCTCTCCTTAATTATCCTTCCTGCTTTTAACTTATGTAAATGTCTGCGGTGGCTCTTTTATGTAAAATATAATAAAATTATGTATACAGTTTATAGTAAATGTTAAAATGGCATGATAAATGAGATATTTTATTTATACTATCCCATTTCATCTCTACCACAGTTCTATGTGATAGGTACTATCATCTCCATTTGATGATGGGGAAATTGAGGTAGAGATATATTAAGTGTCCAATTCAGGTTATATAAGTAGCTAGTGCCAGATTGCAAAATAGAAATCAGAAAGGCAGTAGTCTTCAACGTCAATGCCTACATAATTCTTTCAAATTCAACAAACTCCCTTAAGTTTGTATGCTCTAGTCCATGCCTGAATTAATAGTTATTACCTCATATTTTCCTGATGTGTTATCTCTCAGACATCCTTTCTTTTTTATGCTTCAAAGCTAGTACCTTAGTCATCAATTTTCTGGCCTGAAAGGACAAAATACCAAACATAAAACTTTTAATTTTTAGAGAATTGTGGTGGAGAATGTGTTCAAAGTACATTACATGCTTGTAAGGCATGATCTTGTGAAACATCCCCAAAACAAGCAAGTGCAAGGAGAGGAGAGGAGAGGAGAGGAGAGGAGAGGAGAGGAGAGGAGAGGAGAGGAGAGGAGAGGAGAGGAGAGAGAGAGAGAGAGAGAGAGAGAGAGAGAGAGAGAGAGAGAGAGAAACAGGAAGGAAGGAAGGAAGGAAGGAAGGAAGGAAGGAAGGAAGGAAGGAAGGAAGGAAGGAAGGAAGGAAGGAAGGAAGAAAGAAATCTTAAAAGCCTTTTAATGACCAGAAACTGCTTCAACTTTAGCACCATTGCCATTCTTATTTAGACAGCCATTGTATATTTCCTCCAAAGTCTCCCATGGCACCAAGTCTCACCTTAACATTTCAACTAAGTTTTCTCCTTTTTAATAATTTGTTTTTGTTTCGTGTTCATTGGTGTTCTGCCTGCATGTACGTCTGTGTAAGGGTGTCTGAAACCCTGGAACTGGAATTGAGGACAGGTGTGAGCTGCCATGTTGGTGCTGGGTATTGAACCAGGGTCCTCTGGAAGAGCAGCCAGTGCTCTCAACTGCTGAGCCATCTCTCCAGCCCTCATGTTTGCTTTTCGCTTTAAAGGTTTCTTTTTACTTTAGCTTTAATTACACACACGGGGGTGCATGCGGACATGAGTGATTAGGACTCTGAAGACCAGAGGTGTTTGATTCCCTGGAATTGGAGCTGCAGATGGTTGGAAATGGCCTGATGAGGGCTGGGAATTAAACCTAGGTCCTCTGCCAGAGCAAGCTGCAAATGAAAGTGCTCCTAACAGCTGAGCCATATCTCCAGCCCCCAGTCTCACATTTTTAATCGCAAATATTTTCATACAAGGGTCATAGGGAGTTTACAAGTATTGACGGTCACTCTGGAAAGAGTAATGACAGCAATGACTGTCTATGAGTACTGATGTCCATTCCTATTTGACCACCAGGAAAGTAGCTTGACATTCAGGTCTGAAAAAAAGAACTAAGCAGGCTTGGATTGAATTTGCCTGTTTCTTTCACAAGCATGAAACCACACGATATGACAAGGTCCCTTAGCCTTCCTGTGACTATTCACTGATAGGCAGAAGTTGATAAAATTATGTCTGGCTCACTAGTAGTTTGAAGGATGACATGACAAAATGAGTGCAAAACAATTAAAATGTAAGGTAGTATAACTAGGGAGCCACTATAAGTATTTGTCAAGAATACAAACTTTCAATTCACAACATCTAGATTCAAATCTTAGCCATGACCATTTTAGTTGTGTGGTCTGGGAAATTTTATTTCTCTGTGTTTTGTGGTATCTTTGCCATACAGTATGTATGGAAATTCAATGAGTTAATTTATGCAATGTACTTAGAAGAGTGCCTGACACATAGTAAATGTTGACTAGCATTATTGTTGTTTACATTACTATTAAAGCATCATAAGGCCTATTTGAAAGAGTGATAAATGATTAGAGCAGATGAGGAGAAACTGCAACATTCATATATTTTGTGATGGGAATATAAAATGATGTGTATGTCATTAATATGGAAAAATAATGTTGATTCCTCTACAATTCAGAAATTTTTACCCCAGATGTATACCAAAAAAAAACCCTGAAAGTGTGCATTCAAACAAAACCTAGTATGCAAATGATCACTATAGCATTACTCACAATGGATATAAACAACCCAAATGTCCCCATTGTAAATATATAAAATATGACATATCTAAACAATGAAATTTTTAACCACCAAAAGAATAAATTACTGATACATGCTACCACATCAATAAACTCTCAAAATGTTATGTTAAGGAAAAGAGGCCATTTAGAAAGAATTACACATTATTCTACATTATTCTATTTGTGTGAAATATCCTGACTTCATAAATCTGTGGAGACAGAAAGAAAATTAGTATTTTCCTAAGTCTGGAGTAAAGAAAGAGAGGGGACAGGTATAAGGTACTATGCATCATGGTTGTCCAGTGTCTTTTTCAGTTGATGAAAGTATTCAAATGTATAATTTTGTTAATGGTTACAAACTTTATGAAACTATAATTATATTAGGTTATACTCATACATAGATGAACTTTACAGTGGTTCCATAAGCTCATAATGGGTGAGGAGGGCCATGTTTCCCTCAGCTCACTTTGCCAGCTGGTTCGAAAGAAGTGTTTCATTTTTGTGGTCCTAACAAGATAATCAGAAAAAATTATCTATTTTTGAGTAGTGCTGGCCAAATTGCACCACAGCCCCCTGGGCTCTTTGCACTCAAGTTCATGTTTTAAGTCTTACTGAAGTCATAGTGAGGCTAACTCTCCTATGGTTTACATATTGAGAATGACTCTATGATCTCAATGAGTCATAATGGATGCCAAGGATCTTATCTTTCACATTTTCCTCAGAATAGAGTGTGGCACACAGTAGGTATTCAATCATCATTGAGTAGGTGCTCAATAAATACGTGGTGAAAGACTAGATGGAAGGATGAATAGGCATGGCAACATGAGTTGTGACAGATTTTGTGACCAAGTGCTTAGAGTGTAAGCTCATCTCTACTATTGATAGTGAAACACCACCCAGAAAATCACATATATTATCTCAAACTCTATGATTTTACAATAAGAAAAACAGTATAACCCTTAGAGGCATATGTTTTAGTTGAGGAAAGACATGCTATGTGATAATGCAATAAATAATAGTGCCCTTCCTTTTTCTTCTGCTTCTTAGAGAAACACCTGGAGGTTGAAGCATGCACTGTGATAAATGTCTGAAGTCTGAAGATGGCAATAAACATGAGCAATGTCACTTTCCTAAGAATGAACTTAATGTCTCATATGATATCTGTCTTCAATTATGGAAGCTGGCAATGAAAGTTGAGCATGTTAAATGCCAGAACTGGGAGGGCTTCTAGTAAAAGATCATCCAGTCCAAGCTGTATGCTTCCTAGAGAATCCTCACATGCCACAACATTCGTGGGCCATTTTGAAGACTCTGGCTTAATAAAAAACAATTGGGCAAGGAAATCGCTGGAGAGGTGGATGGCAGACATCTGGGGGGCAGTCAGGGAGACATTCCAGGAGTGACTCACTGTCTTCACTCCTGCAAAAGTCTCTTACTACGCTTGACATCTTAATCATCATTTGTATATTTATACAGGATGGAGCAAAGGTTACTGTCAGGGAGCCACTAGGGCGACAGGTGCTGCTGGTTTTCAACCTTCTAAATCTATTAGGCAACACAGAATGGCTGAAGCAAGTCAGTGCATCTACAGTCTCGGGTGTGCACTTTGATTTTAAGGATGAAGTTTGAAGAGGTGCATTAAGTTTTGAGCCTTCCTTTCTCAGAAAGGAAGTATCTTAAAACTTGACTTCCTAGTGCTCCATGAGAATTGACAGACAAGGTCTTCATTTATTAAGGCTCTGAATTGAGGAACAAATTATTAGATAGTGAAGAACATGATAGGCTCATTTGGCCAATAACTATGGGTAATTAATTCTCTACTTTGTATTACAAAGTTGATAATGTCAGCAGAGATAAATGTGTTTATTCATTATACGAAGAAAGTATATGGAACTTATTTTGTCTTTTTTTTCAAAATTCACTGATATGGAACAGAAGAAAAACAAAATTAAAGGACTATTATATTGCCACTAAACTCATAATACCTTGGTTCTATTTTAAGTCTTTGAAACTTTTCTTGAGGCATAAACATGATCTAAAAATTGATAAAATTAAATAAATATATATTAAAGTTTTTATCATGATATTAATGGTCATATAGAGTATTAACTAATTCTAGAAAAAGGCTTCCTCTAGCTTCCTGTACATGATTTTGGGTTTGAGTCTCTATCAGGCAACTAGGAATAAAGTTTTTGTACTCTGGATATACATAACAAATATTCATTTTTTAACGTCTTTGAGATCTTCTGCGCATGACATTTAAAATGTTTAAGTTTTCTGCAATGAACCAAGACCATGTCTACCAGAGGCATTTGAAGTCTCCAAAAGGAGTATGGGTCCCCACAATGGTGATTCCACCAGGACTATGGTAACACCACTAGCCTGAAAATCACCACCTAAAAAAATCAGCTTTGGACTCCAAACTGCTCAGGGCAATTTCAAGTTGGCTAGTTGAGATGGTCCAGCCTCACAGACTACTTTAGCCAGGACTTGAGACAAGCCCTAAACTCTCCCATTATACAGAGACTAGACAACAAATGATATAGCTACCTTACCCAGGACTTGATAATTAGGCCCAAATTTTTTTAGGATCTCCTAAAGATGCCATTGCCCCCAGACAGCAGGAACTAAACTTAAGAATAATGACTCCCACATTTCCAAGAGGCAGGGTAGGTGGTTTTTGGTCATTCAATGGGTTATATATGTTTTTCATTGTTTAGAGGGGTTAGTTACAAGTTGAACAAAGAAAATTATTAGAGTCAGAGTTCTTGTTTTGACAAAAAGGGGGAATATAGATATGATAGGATAAAAGGGTAGATTATTGAATCTACTCTGAAAACAAGGGAGTTATAGAAATATAGTTAAAAGGTAGATTACTGAATCTACTATCAAACCAAAAAAGCAACTACTAGTTTTATATATTTGAATTGGCTTGCAGTTTTTGTATATCGACACAAAGTTGAGATATTTTTCTTAGAACATACTGTACATACATTTCTACACTTCTTCAAGGTATTGTGCTTAAGCAAGTCATTTAACAATGTGATGCAAAGTTTTAGCCCTTGAAAGTTATTACTACCAACTATTTAAGATAATAAGGAAGTGCAAGTTATCAATTAATCACCTGTTACGATTGAGCTTGAAGTCATATTATGTATGTTTTAAGGTACATTTTATAGACAGATCATCTTCAAACATGTGCATTTGAGATGTTTTGATAGCACAGGTTCTTTTCTTTTTTATGACAACGAGAAGTGTCTGCTCCTGGCAGCACCAATTTACTTCAGCAAAGTTGATGGGCATCAAAGAAACTCCTCATGGAGTTTACTATCTTTGTGGCAAAGGTTAGCCACTGGGTAAGAAAGTGCTCTCACTTCAACTGCAGTCAGTATGCTGTACAAGTTGGACAAGCAGGACACAAAAGAAAGAACTGCTGAACTTTGCCAAAACAAGGTAGAACAGCCCTTTAGAATATCCTGCATCACAGAAAAGTCTGTCAGATATGCTAGGCCTATAGGCCAAAGACGGATGTCTCAATGTTGCAGAGGAACCTTGGGTGACTTTCCAGACAGCCAGCAGTTTCTGTCATTTCTCACATTTTTTGCAAGTTGCTTGCTTGCACTTCTTGATTACTCAGGTAATAGTATTTCCTTCTTAGGTCTCTGATGGAGTTGAAGACTTTATAGTTATTATTATAGTTTTTCTTGTTACCAGATTCAGAAATGAAATTCACAAAAGAAATGTGAATTATATAAGGTTGAGATACATAGATAGTTTTGGTAATACAAGTTAGAATAGAAAGTGAATTAGGTGCAACCTTTTGGGCTCACCAAGATAAGATAGATATGGAATATTTTCTCTGAATTTGTCAATTGTTAATGTACTAGACATTGCACATAGTTTTTGTTATATCAGTTATAGCTTTCTTTTTATATTTTTAGACAAAAATGGAAAATGTGGTGATATTTTGCTTATACAAATAGAGCCTGCCTGAAGATCACAGGATAGAGCTAGCCACTAGATGACCGTAGAGGTCGGGAAGTCTGTACAGACAGACTAGAACTGATATAGTTGGGCATAGAGAAGAAGTGATAAGGCGGGAGGAAACAGGAACTCAATTTCTTTTTGGCTGGAAAGTTGAGCAGTAAGGTGGTTGTGGTTTTTCTTCTCTCTCTCTCTCTCTCTCTCTCTCTCTCTCTCTCTCTCTCTCTCTCTCTCTCATCTCTCATCTCTCATCTCTCATCTCTCTGCATTTCCCCTAATATCTGACTCTGCTACAACTCACAGAAGCGTCAAGGGTGATATTGGCATCTACCAGAGGAAGTAACACTGGGAGCCAGTAGAGCCTGGTGGTTAGAGCACAGGCTCCCCACCCCCAAATCAATGTAAAAAGCCTAATGGAAGTAAGCCACTATTCCATAAAACACAAATTCATACACACCTGATCTACGAAAATGATTGATATTTAAAAGTATGTATATGATTGTTACTTAGTACTGTTGACAAATTCTTTATTCTTTCTGGTTCCATGACAGTCATCCTCACATTTACCACCTTTTCTTTTCTTTTTTTTTTCATGTGAACCACCTCAGTTTTTATTTGGTTGGTTGGTTTAAGAGGTCAAGTTGATGAAACTGAAAACCTGTCAGCCAAGGACCTACATACTCTAAAATACAAAGTGTTCAGATTGGCTCCCACTAGACCAACTCTTGTGGGGTTCACATTTATTTATTTATTTATTTATTTATTTATTTATTTATTTATTTATTAAAGATTTCTGCCTCCTCCCCGCCACTGCCTCCCATTTCCCTCCCCCTTCCCCAATCAAGTCCCCCTCCCTCGTCAGCCCAAAGAGCAATCAGGGTTCCCTGCCCTGTGGGAAGTCCAAGGACCACCCACCGCCATAATGGAGGTGATATTTTTTCTTTCGCAGGTTAAACATATGTGGATGAAAGCATATTAGAAAAGTCACCTCAAAAATTGTGGATGTGAGAATATCTAAATGGTGGAATTTTTGCTCTGCTTATTAAAATCTGCTTCTTATTGCAAAAAAAATAAAAATATGTATATATAATATTAAGTAGTATATATAAAGTCTTGAAAACAAGAAAGGAAATATTAAAGGACTAGAAACAAAGAAAATACTTAAACTGTACTTACAACTTGGAGACTGTTACTTCAAAGAAATAAATGAGCCAGATAAAATTTTTAGGGCTAAAAAAATATAGGAAAGAAAGTTTCAAGTTTTCCATGTAACAGAGTTATTAGATCTGGCATGCTTGCCAAATAACAGCAATTATATGATCTTTGCTCCAACTCAAAAATGGAAATGAGGGCTGGAGAGATGTTTCCACAGTTAAGAGTACTTGTTGTTCTTCCAGAGATCCAGGGTTTGATTCCCAGCATAAGCGTGGTGACTTACAACAATCTGTAACTCAAGTTTCAGGGTATCTGATGGCCTTTATGACATTTGTGGACACGAGACACACATGTGGAGCACATACATACATCCAAGCAAAAGACTCATGCACACAAAATACTATTAATAAATCTTAAAAGGTTTTAATGAAAATGAAATCAACCAGGAAAATTGATGCACTTAGGCCATGCAATGTGAAACCAAAAGAAAATATAAAATATGGTCATCAGAAAACACAAAATACTACATGAATAGTTCAAATTAATTTGAGTGGATTAAAACTTTTGCTAAGGATGTAGCTCAATGATCGAGCACAGTGGCATGTGCAGGACCCAGCATAACAAATTAGTAAATAAATAAATCTATTTGAATATAGATGTATTAAGATTACAAGTGAAAAATTTAACTGCCATTGTCTACAAGAAGCATATGTAATACATCATGACAATGATGAAAGAAAGGAGAGTAGGGGTTATGGGGTGCCTTAGTAGCTGAGTGTTTGTTCAGTAGCTTCAAGACCCTCAGTTTAGTGCCCATCACCATGAAAAGTGGATGGAGATAAAAATGCACAACAGGAAAAATGGAATTTAATATTAAAAATATTAAGAAAAAGAAACATATCACCCCTGTCATTTGTAGTGGTGCACACGCTTAATCCCAGTTCTCCTTGGGCAGAGGCAAGCCCATTTCTGTAAGTTCGAGGCCAGCCTTGAACATACCAAGTTCCAAGCTATCCAGTGCCACATAGGGATATGAGAGAGAGATAGGAAGACAGAGAGATGGAGACATTCACAAAGAAAATTAAATTACGTATTTTTTACTGTGAACTTTATTTGTGTGTGTGTGCATCCACGCACGCACAAGCACACGTAGCCATGAAGGTCAGCTACTAATGTTGGACATCTTCCTCATTTATGCTCCACCTTATTTTTGGAGACAATGAACCTTAGGGTTGCTAAATTGGCTAGACTGATTGGCCAGGATGTTCCATAGACATAATCTCTGTCCATTCTTCTCATCCCCAGCACTGGAGTTACAGACATACTCTGTGACACCTTACTTTTTATGTGGGTGTCAAGAATTCAAACTCAGGTCAGCCAAACTGAAAGATTTTTTTGTTTGGTTGATTAGGTTCTTGTTTGTTTCAAGATAGAGTTTCTCTGGGCAGCCCTGGCTATCCTGAGATTCACTCTGTAGATCAGGCTGGACTCAAACTCATAGAGATCTGCATATGTCTGCCTCCCGGGTGCAGGGATTAAAGGTGTGCTCCATCACTGCCTGGCCAAACTGAAAAGTTTTAAAGCATTGCTTTAAAACGTACCAAGAGAAAGTAGAAGTAGCGCGATCAAAATCCAATCTGTAATCCCAGTGTGAGATTTGAGCATACCTCTATTCAGGGACTGATAAAGTAGATAAAAAATACTAGAGATAGACAAGGTATAGCTAAAACAATAAAATATCAAGTTGATAGATACATTAAAATTAAATAAATAAAAACAAACAGCAGTGGGTTTCCAGAGGTTGAGTGGAGAAAAAGATGAGTACGCAGTATAGGGGGGTTTTAGACCACTAAAGTTACATATAGAGTTACATGCCTGTATATATTTGTCATTATAGTTTTGTCAACACCCATGAAACTCGAAAGAGGAAGTGTGAACATTAATGTAAACTCTAGGCTTTTTGTAGTGATCTGTAAGTGTTGTTCCATTTGACAAGTGTACTATCATTGTGCTGATGTCAAGGAAGTGATGTGTGGAAACTCTCCAAACTTACAGATAGTCTCTCTGTAACCTCAAAACATTCAAACCAATTTTTTTCTTTTTTTCTTTTATATATTTATTTTTTTAAAGAAAACAAACTATCTTTTTTCATCATGCATACCAATCCAAGTTCCCACTCCCTTCCCTCCTTTTATTCCCTCCACATGTTAACCCACTCCACCCCCATTCACTCCTCAGAGAGGGTAAGGCACATTGCCTTGTGGAAGGTCCAAGGCCCTCCCTACTATATCTAGGCTAAGCAAGGTATCCATCCAAAAAGACTAGGTTCTCAAAAAGCCAGTACATGCAGTAGAGATAAATCCTGATGCCACTGGCAGTGGCACCTCAGTCTGACCCAGCCATGCAACTGTCAACCACATTCAGAGGGACTAGTTTGGTCCTATGCTTGTTCCTTCGCAGTCTGGCTGGAGTTGGTGAGCTCCTATTAGCTCAGGCTGACTGTTTCAGTGGGTGAACTCATCACAGTCTTGAACTCTTTGCTCATATTCTCATTCCTTCCACTCTTCAACTGGACTTTGGGAGCTCAGTCTCCTGCTTCGCTGCAGGTCTCTGCTTCTGTTTCCACTAGTAGCTGGATGAAGGTTCTATGGTGATATTTAACATATTCATCAGTCTGAGTACAGGACAAGTCAAGATCAGACCTCCTCTTCTTTATTGCTTAGGGTCTTAACTGGGGTCATCCTGATAGATTCCTGGGAATTTCTGTAGAGTCAGGCTTCTGCTAACCCCGTAATGGCTCCCTCAGTCAAAATATCTCTTTTCTTGCTCTCATCTCTGTCCTTCCTCCATCTCGTTAAACCAATTTTTAAAGAGCACACACACACTGAACCCACCAACCAAAGAATCAATAGTCCTTCTAATGCATGTGGAAAATATAGACCTACATGTCAATGATATGACTGGCTTCTGTGCTTACCCAGATAATTCTTTTTTTTAATTTATTTATTTATTAAAGATTTCTGCCTCCTCCCCGCCACTGCCTCCCATTTCCCTCCCCCTCCCCCGGATCAAGTCCCCCTCCTCATCAGCCCAAAGAGCAATCAGGGTTCCCTGTCCCTGACCACCCACCTCAATTCAGGTCTAGTAAGGTGAGAATCCAAACTGCCTAGGCTCCCACAAAGCCAGTACGTGCATTAGGATCAAAAACCCATTGCCATGGTTCTTGAGTTCTCAGTAGTCCTCATTGTCTGCTATGTTCAGCGAGTCCGCTTTTATCCCAGGCTTTTTCATACCCGGACCAGCTGGCCTTGGTGAGTTCCCGATAGAACATCCCATTGTCTCAGTGTGTGGGTGAGGTAAGCCAGACCCAAAAAGAGGAACATGGGATGTACTCACTCATATTTGGTTTCTAGACATAAATAAAGGACATTGAGGCTATAATTCGCAATCCTAGAGAAGCTAAATAAGAAGGTGAACCCAAAGAAAAACATACAGGCATCCTCCTGAATATTAACCTTCATCAGGCGATGAAAGGAGACAGAGACAGAGACCCACATTGGAGCACCAGACTGAAATCCCAAGGTCCAAATCAGGAGCACAAGGAGAGAGAGCACGAGCAAGGAACTCAGATAATTCTGAACATGAGAAGAATAATTGGTGCAATATCTAAAAAGAAATGTCTACAGACACAGTATAATCAAAGGTTGATTGTATTTTCATACATCTTGAGAATTACCAAAAACAATAAATCAAACTCTTTGTTACAGACAGCCTTTATGTATTTCTGTGGCTTGATCTGTGGCCAATTTTGAGCTCCAAAATGATTTTTACTGGGAAAGGATGCACAGTAGATCATTCCAATACAATAGCTGTGAACAATCTCAAAAACATAAACAATAACAAAACATTAAAAGCGATATTAAACGGTGGGCTTTGAGTGCCTATTGTTTTTAGTTTTAATATACTTTATTTACTTAGAGTTTTGTATGGTTTAATTTTTAATAATTGATGTTTTACCAACCAGATGGGAAAACTTGAAAATATAACAACAGACACTAACTGACAGCATCTGTCTCTAAGTAATAAAAACAACTGGAGAAGCTAATAAAACATCTGGGCAGGGTAATGCTTGCCTGTATTTCCAGCAGCTTGGAAATCCAAGGCAGGAGAATCACAAGTTGCAAGTCAGGCTGGACAGCATAATAAAATTCATCGGAAGAAAATGATAAAACAGAAAACAGACATATATTGAAGATGACAAATAAAACTGAAAGCCAGGTCTCCAAAAAGTTAGTACAGTAGTATGTGGTAAGATACATGAGGAATAAAGAAAATGTACAAATGAAAAATGTAATGAATATGGAACGGTGGAACAAATGTACACATATAAAGTAGAACTTTTAAGTCATTGGATCATTGTATATACCTAACATGGAAACTCATGCCAGTAATTGGAGTACCTGGAAGACAGAGACAGGAGAGCTGTCATGAGTCTAAGGACAGCCTGAACTACACAGTAACTTTAAGAATGTTTACATTTGTGTAAAAAGACAAAGATACAAATATAGTCTAAAAAATTGTATAATGCCAAAGTGTTTTGGGATTGCTGGGGCTACAGTGTGACACTTTGTTTCAAAAGAACTAAGATATGATGTATGACAATAATAAAGTCTAATGATTAGTGGGATGAATTATTTATAAGAAAAAATTAATAAGGTTGACTTGGGAAGGAATAAAATGCAAATATATTAATAATCATTACGTAAATTTAATTTGTAGTTAAAAATTTGTCTCTTAACTGTGAATGCAATATTTCCAACTACCTCAAGTCCATGCCACTTATCCTTTTTTCCTGTTATTGTCTGTACCCTAAAAGAGTACATCTTTTTCCCAGAGTAAATCCTTTCTCCCTTAAAGAGGTATTACTGCAAAAACAGGACATGCCCGGTATGTTTTTTATAGGTGACTTGTATCAAACCCACAAGAATCTGATAGTGCCATATTTTGCATTTTGTGGAGCAGAAAAAAAGACGAGAAATATATCCAGTTTTATTAACCAATTTCATGTTAATGTTTAAAGTGAATAGAAATGGAGTAAGAAAAGCACAGGTTCTCCTCAGTTACAGAAATGAGAAACAAAATATCGAATGGCTTTAGTAAGCCCATTAATGTAAATACACAACAACCATTATTCACTTTATCCAAGAATGTGATAGTCTTTCAAATTAGGAAATCTATCACTTTCCTCCATCTATAATATTTTTATCTAAGTCTATTATAATTCTTTGCTTATGCTCTCTGTCACAATACACCATGAAAAAATAGCACCTGCATATTTCAGGACATCATTGAGAATCGTTGCATTGTCGACATGCCGAATAGGTGAGGCAGAAAAAGAGGTGGTATAATATGCTTTAGGATTTGGCAAGACACACATGTGCTGCGTGAGGTGTAAGACAGATCTCACGAAGACTCAGAGAGCTGCCAATGAGTCATGGTTTTAAAGGTATCTCTTCCATAGCAGAAGAACGCTTACAGCATCTTGTTTCATTTCCATAAAGAAGGAGGTATAATAGCTAATGGATTTCTTTGGCTTCTGGATGCACACGTTATGCAATGAGTCATACACCAGTGACAGAGAATGCATTCAGATCTGTGTGAAACTAGGAGAAAAATGGCCTCTGTAGACACAACCTACTCTTCTTTGTATGGTTAGTGATTGTAAACAAAGGGAATGTGAAGCTTAAAGGCAACTTCTAGTAGGAGAACAACCGTAGTGCATTTTTTTGAAGTTGTAAAATATTACCGTAGTTTTTTACTGCTGAGTAGTACTCTAATATGTATATACTCCATACTTTCTTCATCCATTCTTCAATTGAAGGGCATCTAGGTTGTTTCCAGGTTCTGGCTATTACAAACAATGCTGCTATAAACATAGTAGAGCATATACTTTTGTTGTGTGATAAGGCCTCTCTTGGGTATATTCCCAAGAGTGGTATTGCTGGGTCCATGGGTAGGTTGATCCCAAATTTCCTGAGAAACCTCCACACTGCTTTCCAGAGTGGTTGCACAAGTTTGCATTCCCACCAGCAATGGATGAGTGTACCCCTT
>NW_026068148.1:2108055-2128787 GCF_014885135.2 Alexandromys fortis
GGGGGAGGGAAAGGGGAGGCGGCAGTGGGGAAGAGACAGAAATCTTTAATAAATAAATTAATTAATTAATTTAAAAAAAATATTACCGTAGTATCTGAAGTATATAGTGATATTTCATTTGTATTTTAATAAATAAAGTTTGCCTTACAGACTGGGCAGTGGTGATACACACCTTTAATCCCAGGAGTCATGCTAGTTTGCCATAGAAACTGGACAGTAGTGGTATACACCTTCAATCTGAGCCCTAAGAGGAATTATAAGATGGGAGAAGACAGCTCTCCCAGACACAGTTTCATCCTGAGATTCCCGGAGACAGAATCGCCATTTCAGACTGAGGTAGAGGTAAGAGCCAGTGGTTGACTGTTTTGCTTTTCTGACCTTCAGGTTGAACTCCAATTTCTGTCTCTGGAATTTTATTAATTGTGCTACAGAATAGAAAAACTACATTTTGAAGATAATCTCATGATGTGTTGCCATCATGAAATAGAAAATGCTAGAGATGGAACATTTAACAAAGAGATATCATCTGACAGCATGCTCACAATTGCTTATTATGAGCCGAGTTCTGTCATCTACACTAAGCCATATGCCATGCTGAGTTGGAAATTATACTATGAGGTTGGGATAAAGTAGATCAACTAGTAAGTTGCATATGAATGAAGACTGAAAAGTGATCCACTCAGGAAGGTTTCATTAACATTCTTCCTTCAGCTTGTATCTAGGGCTAGGCTACCTGCTAGTTGTCAGGTCCTAAACGAGCAGAACATAATATGTAAACATATCTATATTGCTGAGTAACACAAAAAGATGCAAAATTTGAGGAATATACCATGATTGCTTGCTCCAGAATCATCCACAAATATAAATCAATTTCCAACATAATTCTAATAGTAGTTATTTCTTGATTCAAACTGACAAATTAATTCTTAAATTTGTATAGAAACCTAAGGGTCCAAAAATAGTCAAATAGCCAAGAAAATTCACTATTTTCTGCCAAATAACATGGACTTCAATAAAACCGCAATAACTAACACATTGTGCTGAGTCAGGCATGGGAGTGCACACCTTTCATTCTAGCACTTTGGAGGCTGAAGCAGGTGATGCTCTGTGAGTTCCCAAGCCAGGCAGTGTTACATGGTAAGACTGTGACAAAAAAGCAAACAAACAAAAAGTACCATTGGTTGACACATGGTAAGTCAAATAGATCAACAGAACACAAAGAAAAGCCCAGTTGTAAATTCATGAATATATTATAATTATATTCATAATATACAACTGGATTTCCAGACTGGTAGAAAAAAACTGTTCCATAAATGAGATTGGAATACCTGATGATACAAAGGGAAAACTTGACCATTACCTTGTCTTTTACCACATAGGCAAGTAAACTCTAGGCATGCTAAAAACTTATATGAAAAAAACAAAACAGTAAAGTGATTAAAAGAACATATAATTGACCATGTTATGGTCTCAGCATTTCTAAAAGAAAAGCATAAATCAAGAAATATTCAGCAGATTAGATAAATCAAAATTTATAGTAATTGGGCAACACATTATGAGCTGACAAACAGGATTTGTAATATATGCAACAAATAAAGAATTAGTATCCATAATATAACCAAGAATAAAAATAAAAGCTTTTCAACAGAAAAAACGGACAAAGGTTATGGTTAAGATACAGGCATCCTCCTGAATATTAACCTTCATCAGGCGATGAAAGGAGACAGAGACAGAGACCCACATTGGAGCACCGGACTGAAATCTCAAGGTCCAAATCAGGAGCACCACGAGAGAGAGCACGAGCAAGGAACTCAGGACCGCGAAGGGGGCACCCACACACTGAGACAATGGGGATGTCCTATAGGGAACTCACCAAGGCCAGCTGGCCTGGGTCTGAAAAAGCCTGGGTTAAAACCGGTCTCGCTGAACATAGCGGACAATGAGGACTACTGAGACCACAAGAACAATGGCAATGGGTTTTTGATCCTACTGCACATATTGGTTTTGTGGGAGCCTAGGCAGTTTGGATGCTCACCTTACTAGACCTGGATGGAGGTGGGTGGTCCTTGGACTTCCCACAGGGCAGGGAACCCTGATTGCTCTTTGGGCTGACAAAGGAGGGGGGCGGGGGAGGGGGAGGGAAAGGGGAGGCGGCGGTGGGGAAGAGACAGAAATCTTTAATTAATTAATAAAGAAATAAATAAATTTTAAAAAAAAGAAATTCACTTAGGACAGGAGAAACATGACTGGCAAATGAAGGAAGATATGGAGAGATACTCAGACGCACATTCATAATCAGGTAATGGAGGACTTGCATATGGAAAAAGAAAAAAAAACACTCAAGCACTGAATCTACAGACCCAGTCACTGCTTTTTAGTTGTGTTTAGTTTTTTCCTTTATTTCTGAGAAAAGTTTTCACTCTGTAGTCCCAGGTTGGCCTTGATTTTCTCATCTTTCTGCCTTTGCCTCCGAAGGTTTTGAGTTTAGGCAAACATTACAAGACCCAGCAATGAGTACCATTTCATATGCATCACATGTATATATGGTTGGACATACATTTCAAAGAACTGTAAAGCAGTGAAATTTGATAGGCAGTGAACTTTATCTCTGAATATTGCCCTAGTGTCTCTATCCTAGTCTTTCTTTGTTAATTTAAACTTTTAGCTTTGATTGACAAATAATAATTGTAGGCATTTATGAGATGTAATGTGATACATATATATATATACAATAAACATAGCCATTACTGAAGGTACTTATCTATTTTTATGTTGAAAATATTAGAAATCTAACCTTTTAGCAATTTGAAAATACATATCATTAGTTAACAGCTGTGATGTATGTCTCAAAAACATACGCTACCATTTTTTAACCCTTTGATCAATATTTTCTTACTGGTTCTTTTCTATTCTCCTGAACTCTGGAGATAAACATTCTACTCTCTATCTCCAAAAATTCAACTCTTTAAAGATTGTAGATATAAAAAGTTTGCCTTTCTATACCTGGCTTATTTCACATAGGGTAGCATCTTTCATCTTTATTGTCCTAGATGATAGATTATCATTCTTTTTAAGGCTGTATGATGTGTTTACACTGGTGGACAGTTGGACTGATTTCATCCTTGCAATAATGAATGGCACAGCAATATTGCAATGTACTGAGACTGTAAATAAATATCTCTTCAATCTGAAGATTGTCTATATTTTTGCTTATCCGCTTAGTAGTAAGATTGTTTGATTACATGGCAAATCTATGTTTATTTTTGAGAGATTCATGCTGTTTGCATAATGGATGCATCGACTTTTGCTTTCATGAGCAATGTTCAGTTTTTATCTCCCTGCATTCTCTGCAACACTTAAAACTTTGAATTCTCTTGGTAACTGCAGTTATAACTGGAGTGAAGTGATAGCTTGTTATGATTTTAATTTCCACTTCCTTAATGTGTAGTGAGCTTTTTTCATATTTTGTTGGGACATTTGTGTGTCTTCCTTTGGGAAATTTCTATGCAAATACTTATTCTATTCTATGGGTTGGGTTCTCATTCTTAGTTGGTCCCCTTGATGGACTGAAGCTATTCACTTTGATGTACTCCTGTTAGTCTAACTTTGTTTTCACTACCTATGCTTTGGGGGGTGGTATATTTAAAAAAATTATCTCCTAAGCTAATGCCACAGAGCTTTCTCTTACGTTTTCTTGTAGTAATTTTGTAGTTTTGGGTATTACATTTTAAAAGCCTTTTAGTCATTCCAACTTAATTTTCATATAGCTGTTTTTAAAAAGCATGACTTAATTGTTATTCATGTGGATATCAAGTTTACGCAATGGTATTCCTTGAGGAGAAAGTCCTTTCCCCGTTGTATGTTCTTGGCACCTTTGTCAAAACTCAATTGACCATAAATTTGTGCGTTTATTTCTGGTCTTCTAGTCTAGTGCTTTGCTGGATGTGTGTATGTGTATTTTGAAGACACAAAGCACACTTAAATACATATTAGTAATCTGAGAAAGCTACAGGCTGCATGTCATTCTGGAAAAGGCAAAATTATGGAGACGGTGTTTATCAAGGCTTGAGAAAGGAAGGAATAAGCGAATACATAGAATAGAGAAAATTTTAAGGGCAGTGAGAAAGTGAAATATTATAAATGATAGACATGCATATTATATATTTTGCCAAATCTACAGCACTAAAAGTGAATCTAAACATAAATTACATATTCTGGTTGATAATGATGTCTAGATACAAGGCCATCAATTATAAAAAATACATAGTCTGGTATATCTGGTGATGCAACAAGATGAGATGCATATGAAAAGGGGCTGGAAGCTCCATTGAAATTGTCTTCTCAATCAAATTTGCCATGAACTTAACATTGTTTAATACACTGTCTCCTTTTGCTACTGAAAAACATAAGGCCTTCCCCAAAAAACTATAAGCTCTCAGCTGTGCAGAATACCAATTTTTATAACATTGGGCCCATTGCCTAACTTTTTTTAATCTCAGTTTTTGCATTTTTAAATGAAGATACTTTATAGTGCTTTCATAAAAATTAAATAAGGGGCAGTGTCAAGTTAGGTGGGTGGAGGTAGGAGGCTAGTAAACTCCATACCAGCCTGGACTACATAGTGGAATCTGGTCTCAAAAAGATAACCGAAAGAGTTTTAATTTAAAGCTTTCTTTTAATTCCATGCATAAGTACTGTGTTTACATCATTTGCACGCTTCCCTCTCATCCATTAAATTCCTTCCATACCCCATCTATCAAATTAACGGCCTATTCTTATTTCTTACTTTAATTATGCTGAGTACATTTGAAGTTGCTCAATTTATATAACCTGCCAGGGGAAGGCTATTTTCCCCTTTCACACTTCATCTAGGAATTAGGATTTGTGAGAGTTCCCTCACCCACACATTAGGTAGGTCTTAAATAGGTAACCACTTTATTAAGATTTGTGGGTGCAGCTTTCCCCTCATATATAGAAGACATTGTCTCAAGAACAGAAATTTTGATCCTCTGGCTTGAACAATCTCTCTTCCCAAACTTCCAAGATGTTCTCTGAACCTTAGCTGAAAGGATTCTGTTGTATATGTATCACCTGGACTGCGCACTCTATGATAAATTGTTCTCTGCATTTTGACCAGTTGTGACTTTCTATAATGACCTCCGTCTGCTGAAAAGAGAAGTTTATTTAGTGGGTGATAAAAGCTACACCTATCTGTGGATATAAAAATAAGTATCTACAATGCAGTTAGAATTACACAGTGAGGAAAAGTGGCAACAGTAGGTTTTCCTCTAAGGTTCATGGCCTCAGCAGTCACTGGTAGTTGTCCAGGTTTACAGTACCAGAACATGAATTTTCTCCTATCAAATGGACCTTAAAGCCAATTAGACAACTGTTGACTATCCCCTTGCACACTTGGGGATGTCTTCGTCCACTGTTGTCATTCACAGGGTTTAAAGCTATGTAGTCTTGTTCTTTGCTTTTCTCATTTGGCATCCTGCATAGCACCTTCAGATCCTATGAGAGTCCTCAGGGAAAAGGTTTCCAGGCCAAACCCAATTTGATTCCCACCAGGTCTGTGTCTGAAATGTGTGGTGTCTTCCAAATTAGGGACTTACTTTCAAATTCTGTGAGGAAATCAAGAGAAACAACAATATTATTTTGGGAATTTCTTCATCTCCCTTGACCCACAACTGGTGTTTCCCATGTCTGATACTGGGATTTTCATTAGACAGTCTGTGGCTTTTGGGGAGAACATTATCTCCCCAAGTGGCATAACTTCATTCAAATTATATGTAAGTATATACAATACATGTATTTTATATTAATTTATATAATATATTTTCATTCATTATATGAATTTTAAGTAAATATAAAAAGTTTGCCTGTGCCCTTTTGTTTGGTTTATTTATTTATTTTTACATCCAACTGAGGTTTCCACTCCCTCCTCTCCTCACTTTTCCTCCCCTTCCCCTACCAGTCACCACCACCACCACCCATGTGGAGACTCAATCCACTCCTCCTCTGTTTCTGTTCATAAAGGGCCAGCATCCTATGGGTTTCAAAAAAACATGGCATATCAAGTTGCAGTAAGACTAAGCACCTCCCTTGTATTTAGGCTGGGCAAGTCAGTCCAGTATGAGGAATAGGTTCCCAAGAGCCAGCCAAAACATTAGGGTTCCATTGTTAAGAATATCACAAATAGACCGAGCTACATAACTGTCACATATATAGGTAGAGGGCTTAGGTCAGTCCCATGCAGGCTCTCTGGTTGTTGGTTCAGACTCTTTGAATTTCTTATGAGCCAAGTTAGTTGTTTCTGTTCATTTCCTTGTGGTGTCTTCAACTCCTCTGGCTCCTACAAACCTTCCTCACTCTCTTCAGGATGTCCCAGCTCAGCCCAGTGTTTGGCAATGGGTCTTTCTATCTGCCTGCATCAGTTACTGGATGGAGGCTCTCTGATGACAATTAATCACCAATCTGATCACAGGCAAGAGACGGTTAAGGCTATGTATCCACTATTGCTAGGAGTCTTAGCTGGAGTCAGCCTTGTAGATACATGGGAGTTTCCCTTGCATCAGGTTTCTACCTGACCCTGAAAAGCCTCCTTTCCTGTTATCTCTTTCAGTACTTTCCCTCTACACATGCCCCAACCAGACCTTTCAAATCTCCATTCCCATCTGCCCCTAGTCTACCCAGGAGATCTCCTCTATTTCCCCTTCCCATGAAGATCCATACACCCCCCCCCCGGCTCTCCTTGTTACCTAACCTCTCTGAGTCTATGGATTGTAGCATGACTATCCTCTACTTTGTAGGTAATATCCAATTATGAGTGAGTACATACCATGTTTGTCTTTCTGGGTCTGGGTTACCTCACTCAGGATGATTTTTTCTAATTCTATCCCCATTTGCCTTCAAATTTCCTGATGTCATTATTCTGAATAGCTAAATAATACTCCATTATGTAAATGTATCATATTTTCTCTATCCATTCTTTGGTTGAGGGGTATCTAGGTTGTTTCCAGGTTCTGGCTAATACAAACAAAGCTGCTATGAACATAGTTGAGAAAGTGTCCTTGTGGTATGATTTGAGCATCATTTGGGTATATGCTGAAGAAAGGGATCAGTGAGCCATGAGGTAGACTGATCCTCATTTTTTTTTTTTTTTTGGTTTTTCGAGACAGGGTTTCTCTGTGGCTTTGGAGCCTGTCCTGGAACTAGTTCTTGTAGACCAGGCTGGTCTCGAACTCACAGAGTTCCGCCTGCCTCTGCCTCCCGAGTGCCTCAATTCTTTTTTAATTAAATGTTTTTTATTGATTTTTATTGAGATCTACATTTATCTCTGCTTCCCTCCCTGACTCTCCCCTCCCTCTTCAACACTGATTCCCAATTTTCTGAGAAACAGTCATATTGATTTCCAAAGTTGCTGTACAAATTTATACTCCCACCAACAATAGAGGAGTCTTCCCCTTACTCCACATCCTCTCCAGCAAAAGCTGTCATTTTTTGTTTTGTGTTTTTGATCTTAGCCATTCTGACAGGAGTAGAATGAAATCTCAAAGCAGTTTTGATTTGCTTTTCCCTGGTGATGAAAGATGTTGACCATTTTTTAAGTGTTTCTCTGCCATTTGAGATTCTTCTGTTGAGAATTCTCTGTTTAGGTCTGTACCTCATTTTTTAATTATATTATTTGTTTTTTGAAGTCTAGTTTCTTGAGTTCTTTATATATTTTGTAGATCAACCCTCTGTCAAATGTGCGATTAGTGAACATCTTTTCCCATTCTACAGGCTGATTGTCCCATTGACAGTGTTCTTTGCTTTACAAAAGCTTTTCAATTTCATGAGGTCTCAATTATTAATTGTTGATCTTAGTATCTGTGCTATTAGTGTTCTATTCAGGAAGCTGCCTCCTGTGCCAATGCATTCAAGGCTATTCCCCAATTTCTCTTCTATCAGGTTAGGTTTAATTGGATTTATGTTGAGGTTTTTGATCCACTTGAACTTGAGTTTGGTGCAGGGTGATAGAATGGATCTATTTGCATTCTTCTCCTTGCTGGCATTCAGTCATGCCAGCACCATTTGTTGAAGATACTCTTTGTTCTCCATTGTATAATTTCGGTTCTTTGTCAAAAATCAAGTATCCATAGATATGTAAGTTTACCTGTGACCTTTAAAATTATTTTTTGTTAATTTTTGAGATTATATTTTAATTACAACATTTCTCCCTTCCCTTTCTTCCCTCCAAACTATTCCATATACCCTTCCTCACTCTTCTTCAAATTCATGACTTTTATTTTTTCATCAATTATAATTGCATGCATATATGTAGTTGCAAGTAAATATATATTCTCAAACACAAGCTATTGAGTCCATATAATGCTGCTTATATGGGGACTTAGAAATATAACCTCTGCAAATAACTAAATAATTATATGTATATTTTATATAATTAAATACTTCTATTTATAGTAATTAAACTTATATTATCTACATTCTATGAATGTCAAACTCAAGAACAAGGTTATCATTCTCATATGAAAACTTCAAAAGCACTGAAGAGAAATTGAAAAGATGAAGTTCTGGTCATAATTCCACAGCTACATCACTAGATGCTCTTGAGTCTTTTTGCTTTCTGTCCTTTTATAAGAGGCAAAAAATAATTTCTACTCCACCCAGTTTGTGAGGTTGTTATAAAAGACAGTATAAAATAATGTGTCTGGTTGTGGTTTAAAAGTTTAAACGGCCATAAAAATGTAAAGGATTAATAATAACTTAAAGAAATGTATTAATACTTAGCCATCTCCATTTGAACCTACTTAATCTCTAACCCATTCCATATTTGTTCATTCCACAAGTCTGCCCTGAGAGCCAACTTTGTGTCAAGCATGCTGTTGGGTCCTGGAGGAAGAAAGATTAATAGGTACCTGCTACAGAGAAGTTTAAAGTTTAATGGAAAGACAAACATGACAAAATCAATTTGTTATAAAAGTGTAATAGAAAAACAAACATGAAAATCTGCTTTTATAATGTGATAAATGCTTTGGGCCACATATGTATATATGCTATGGGAGTGCAGATGAATAAGGTAATTATTATGAGGAATACCATGGAAAGTTTCACAAAGAAAGTGACATCAGTTCTGGGCTCTGAAGGATGAAAAGCAAATTTCCAGATGGAGATGACAACATTTCAAGCTGAAGGAAAAGCATAAATAAGTTCACAGAGGAGTAATGCAGGATCTTTACAGAGATGATGATATTTACGTAAGAGATAAAGCAAATGAAGTAAACCAGGAGGCTGGGAATAATAAATTGTGCCTGTGGAGAACCAAGACATGATAGCGCATAATGATAATCCCACCTCTCAGGGAGCTAAGAAAGAAGGATCCTGGGTTCAAGGTCAGATGGAGTTACATAGTGAAGACTTCTCTCAAAAGAAGATATACCTTCCTAGACATGGACGGAGGGGGGAGGACCTTGGACTTTCCACAGGGCAGGGAACCATGACTGCTCTTTGGATTGGAGAGGGAGGGGGAGAGGAGTGGGGGAGGGGGAGAAGAGTGGGNGGGGGAGGGAAATGGGAGGCTGGGCGGAGGCGGAAACTTTTTTTTCCTATTCTCAATTAAAAAAATAAATAAATAAAAAAAAAGAAGATATACCTGTGGAACATGAATTTTCATCCTAGAAACTTATGGGAACCCATCCATGGGGAGATTTGACAGTTATCTTTATGTAGGTACTAGCTAGATAGAGTTAAGGAGGGATAGTGGTGTTGAATAACAGTTTACCATTGTGACAATCCTGTAGACTCTGATGCCTTTGTGGTGGTAAAGGGCACATGGGGAAAAGTGTCCATGAGATATCTAAATGAAAGTGGCCAGTTGGTATTTGGATATATAGATATAACAACTTTACATGGAAACTTGTCTGGAGTCACAAGGATAGCATAAACATTGCAGCTAAAGTAATGGAAATGGGCGAAATTACTCAAGTATAGGGTGTCAATAAGAGTAGATGATAGTGGTGGTAAATGTCAACATTTAGCAAGTAGGCAGAGGGAAAGGGTCCAGCAAAAATAGATCAAGGAGAAACTAGGAAGTTTCTGTGAGATGGAGAAAAATTGGGTGTCACCAAAGCCAAGAGAAAGATATTTCAAAGAAATCAAGTGTGAAATGCTGAAGACGGAAAATTTAAGTAAAATAAGGATTGACGTGTATCCATTGAATATTTTTGAACGTTTAATTTTCACTTGCATTTTTTTTAACACAAAGGTCTTTGAAAATGTCAAATCGGCAACTAAGAAATGCACTGGCCAGCAGCTCCTTGTCTCCTCTCCATGTGGTGTGACCCTTTCCATACAATACTTTCCAAGTTCACCAATTAATGTGTGCTCCAACAGCTCAGTTTCTCTTGTTCCTGAGCTGTCAGAAAAGGAAATCGCCTGCATGTTTGTTGCAACACTTGTAATCAATTTCAGCAAAGTCAAGAAAGAAAGAAAGAAAGAAAGAAAGAAAGAAAGAAAGAAAGAAAGAAAGAAAGAAAGAAAGAAAGAAAGAAAAGGGGGACAAAAAACAGCCTCTAATGGAACTGACCATACAAACCTCCCCAGGGTGCAGGGGTTTATGTGCTGTGCCTGGACTATGTTAAGAAAATTAAAACTGGATTTGTAACAAAAGGGCCAAAGTATCAAATCACTAAAAGCAGAAAATTCCACTTGCAGCACAGATGCCAACTCTCACACTGGTTTATGATGAGTGAAAGTGAAGATTTACAATATGCTTTCCATAAAGAACTGACAGCCACTCAACTAGGACCTCAGGGGGTAGCTCAGAGCTTCTCCCTCATTACCCAGGAAGCAAGGCAAAAGGGGAAAGGGTGCTTAGTCACAGAACAAGCTTTGTCTTTAGGAGGAAGGGCCACCTCTTGCACCTAGTTCTGTGACTTGGGATTTTTCAGTATTTGTAACAGAATCAAAGAAATAAACAAGTCAGTCTCTCAGTCCAAACTCATGAAAGAGTTACTGTGTGGCAGCTACAAATCTTTGTTAAGTCACTTTTCGGACATCTTTAGAAGCTTTACAAGCTAGGATGAGCTAGGTTGCACGGCAGTGAGAAGTGATATCAAAAATTAGCGGCCTCTAATAAATGTTTGTTTCTCACTTAAACCACATGTCCAACAGAGAGTGGTGGGGGAGCATTAGGTAGGCATCTGACCACAGTAGTTCTTAGTTACCCTCATTCTGGGATCATAGCTGATGAAACACTCTTGCAGCTTAACACAGCATACGGGAAAGAACACTGGTAAATCAAGTCCTGGTTTTTCAAGCCTCTCTACAGATGTCACCTGTTCCACTTTTGTTCAGGTTTCTTGGCCCAAGTAAGTAGCATGCCTCAGTCTGATTTGAAAGGGGAAGTATGCTTCATTTATAGATAGAAACAGTAGGGACAAACATTTAATATGAATGTAGTTTAACAGTCTACAAGGAACGCCATTGCAAGGTCTTAAATGTCACTTGCATTCCATGGCAAGTACTCCAAACATGAATGATTAGGTAACCATCATGAGAATCTCCGCTGTCTACTTGTTGACCTGCACCTTGGCACCCATCAATCAAATTTCATTCAGTTGGCTTAGATCTTTGTAATATATCAATTCCAGTGGAAAACTAATCCAAAGGTTAACACAAACTCTGACTGTAGTCTGAAGCTGTCCTTGCTTCCTAGCTCTAGACACACTGACTGAAGGTTGCTGAACTTTGCTTACTTTTTTGCCAATGACATAATCTTCTCCTTATACACCTGTTTCTCCTGTATGTGGCAGAAAGAGAATTATTGCAGACTAATGAACAGAGAACTGCAGCCTGTAGAAAAAAAAGACCAAAAGGCAGAAAACAGTTGGCTGTATTGGATTACTGTTTAACTGAAGCTGTGAGAGCTTTGTGGTCCAGGGCTCTGACACATCTGTTAAGGACATTAACAAGCATGCAAATTAATAAGTAAATCACAAGTTAGCATGAAGGCTGTAATGAAAATAGACAGGGTTGCAATTGAGAGCAAAAAGGAAGGAGGCCTCTCTAAACAGGCATGGTTGAAGAAGGCAGCTTCAAGGAATGACAGTTAATTTGGACTTGAAGATATAAAGAATCTAATATTATAAACTTCAAGGTATTTACATGGTCTCCAAATTTCATATTGTACACTAAAGAGAAAGTAGCAACTTAATAATGGAGAACAGATACTCCTTTACCAAGCAGCCACAATGAGAATCACCTAGTAAGAATAAATGAGCATTGTGTGCCTCCATATGTGGTATTTTGAGGGGAACTCGGTATCATTCATATGGTAGCTTGTCATTACTTGTGTCTACTAGAGGAAACAGCAAAGACACCCCAAATGGGGAATAATTTATTTTTTTGATGTTTGGTAGTTTTATAAATGATTTATCTTTTCCATCCCTATTATCTTCTCTTAATACCTGAACCTTTTCTGCTATAACTCTCCTTCCTGAAAACTAGCAAACTTTCATGCCGTGTGTGTGTGTTTTTGTGTGTGTCCCACTGACTTTTGTTTCATTTTGTTTTGGTTTTTTTTTTTAGTTCTAGTTTTTTATTTCAATTTATTTTTTTAAAAACTATCTTTTCTCATTTTACATGTCAAATCCATTTCCCACTCCCTCCCCTCCCCCTTCTCCCTCCACCTCTCCCCCTACTCCCTATTCTACCCCTCATCCACTCCTCAGAGAGGAGAAGGCTTCCCACGGTGGGTCAACAAAGTACAACACATTGATTTGAGGCAGGACCAAGGCCCTCCCCCACTATATCTAGGCTGAGAAAGGCATCCCTCCAGAAAAAATATGGGCTTCAAAAAGCCAGAACAAGCAGTAGGGATAAATCCTGGTCACATCGCCAGTGGTCCCACAATTTGCCCCAGTCATACAACTGTCACCCACATTCAGAGGGGCAAGTTTGGTCCTATGCTGGTTCCCTTGCTGTCAGGCTGGAGTTGGAAGGCTTCCATTAGCTCAGGTAAATTGTTTCAGAGGGTGTCTCTATCACAGTCTTGACCTTTTTGCTCATATTCTCACTCCTCCCACTCTTCATCTGGACTTTGGGAGCTCAGCCCAATGCTCTGCTGTGGTTCTCTGTATCTGTTTTCATCAGTCTCTGGAAGAAGGTTCTATAGTGACATTTAAGATAGTCATTAATCTGACTACAGGGCAAGGCCAGATCGGGCACCCTTTCCACTATTGCTTAGAGTCTTAGCTGGGGTCATCCTTGTGGATTCCTGGGGATTTCTCTAATGCTAGGTTTCTTACTAGCCCCATAATGGCTCCCTCAATTAAGATATCTCTTTCTTGCTCTCTGTCTCTGTCCTTCCCCCATCGTGACCATCCCATTCTTTCATGTTCTCCTCCCCTCTCCTTCCTCTCTGCTCCACCCCTTCTGCCTTCCCTTCTCCCCCCACCCTCATGCTCCTAATTTTCTCAGGAAATTTTGTCTATTTACCCTTCCCAAGGGGATTCATGTATGTTTTTCCTAGGGTTCACCTTGTAACTTAGATTCTCTGGGGTTGTGGACTATAGAGGCTCATTATCCTTTGCTGTTCACCATGCTCATCTTTCTGGGTCTGGGTTACCTCATTCAGGATGGTTTTTTTTTTTTCTAGTTTTATCAATTTGAATACAAATTTCAAGATGTCATTGTTTTTTGTTTTTTTTTACCATTGAGTAGTATTCCATTGTGTAAATGTACCACATTTTCTTTATCTATTCTTTGGTTGAGGGGCATCTAGGTTGTATCTAGGTTCTGGCTATTACAAATAATGATGTTATGAACATAGTTAAACAAATGTCCTTTTAGTATGGTTGAGCATCCTTTGGGTATATGCCCAAGAGTGGTATTTCTGGGTCTTGTGGTAGGTTGATTCCCAATTTTTGGAGAAACTGCCATACTGATTTCCAGAGTGGTTGTGCTAGTTGACATTCCCATCAGCAATGGAGGAGGGTTCCCCTTACTCCATATCCTCTCCAACATAAGCTATCATTGATGGGTTTTTTTGTCTTAAATTCTGACAGATGTAAGATAGTATCTCAGAGTTGTTTTGATTTGCATTTCCCTGATGGCTGAGGATGTTGAACATTTCCTTAAGTTCTTTCAGCCATTTGAAATTCTACTGTTGAGAATTCTGTTTAGATCTGTACCCCATTTTTAGTTGGATTATTTGATATGTTGATATCTAATTTCTTGAGTTCATTATATATTTTGGAGATCAGTCCTCAGTCTGGTGTGGGGTTGGTGAAGATATTTTCCCATTCAGTAGGCTGTCTTTTTGTCTTATTGACTGTTTCCTTTGTTTTACAGAAGCTTCTCTGTTTCAAAAGGTCCCATTTATTTATTGTTGCTCTCAGGGTTTGTGCTACAGAGGTTATATTTAGGAAGTGGTGTCCTGTGTCCATGCATTGAAGGCTACTTCCCACTTTTTCCTCTATCAGGTTCAGTGTGGTCAGATTAATATTGAGGTTGTTAATCCATTTGGACTTGAGTTTGGTACATGGCAATAGATGTGGGTCTATTTTCATTTGTCTATATGTTGACATCCAGTTATGCCAGCAAAATTTGTTGAAGATACTTTCTTTTTTCCATTGTATAATTTTATCTTCTTTGTCAAAAATCAGGTGTTCATGGGCGTGTGAATTAATATCTGGGTCTTTGATTCACTTCCATTGGTCAACCTCTCTTTTTTTGCCAATACCAAGCTGTCTTCATTACTGTAGTTCTATAATAGAGCTTAATGTCAGGGGTGGTTGCCTCCAGAAGTTCCTTTATTATACAGGATTGTTTTGGTTATCATGTTTTTCGTTTTGCTTTGATTTGCTTTTCCACATGAAGTTGAGTATTTGTCTTACGAGGACTGTGAAGAAATATGTTGGGAAATTTTGATTTTGATGAAAATTGCATTGAATCTATATATTGCTTTCGGTAGAATTGCCATTTTTATCTTGTTCATTCTACCTATCCAAGAGCATGGGAGACCTTTTCATTTTCTGGTATCTTCTTCAATTTTTTTCTTAAAAGACTTAAGTTCTTGTGGAACAGGTCTTTCACTTGTTTGGTTAGTGTTACTCCCAAGATATTTCATGCTATGTGTAGCTCTGACTTTGTTTAGGGTTACTAGCATGAGCTTGGTAGGAGGTTGTTTACTGGAGCATGGACAGTTTATCTGTATTTAATGCTGAAGTAAGTGATGCCTCTCTTCCCTCCACCATCAACTATTGATTGCCACTCAAGAAGGTTTTGGGACCTCATGAGCCCTTACTTTTTCCTTGATTGACTCAATCTTGTGCAGTTTTTATACAAGTGAGTTCATGAGTACCAGGCTAACCTCGAACTTAGAGATCCTCCTGCCTCTGTCTCCCGAGTGCTGGGATTAAAGGAGTATCCCACCACTGCCCGGGGTACTTTTTCTTTTTTAAAAACAGGCCAGCAGTGGTAGCACATGCCTTTATTCCCAGCACTCGGGGGGGGGGGGGCAGGCGGATCTCTGTGAGTTTGAAGCCAACCTGGACTACAAGAGCTAGTTCCAGGACAGGCTCCAAAACCACAGAGAAACCCTGTCTCGAAAATAAAATAAAATAAAATAAAATAAAATAAAATAAAACTATGAGAATGCCTAAGATAAGTAGTGAGAAACAAATAGTAATGATTATATAGAGAAACTGGATGCTTGCTTCTTTGTCTGTGACAATGTACAATGAAGTACTGTATGACCACGTGGAGAATATTCAGATGTCTTTTTCAAAACACCCTTCCATACCTTGGTGCCCCTGTTATTCCCACCTCCTCCTGTTGAAGCTGTCATAGCAGAATGCCCCCGACGAGAATAATGTTACATATCAAATACTCATTCCTCACGATTCTGGAGGCTTGACAGTCAATGATCAAAACCCTGTCTTGTTGCAGGATATTAGATCACACTGTGAACCCCAATATTGTGTTATTTACTAAAAAAAACTGTTTCTAGTTGTGGTGTGGCTCAGCCTTAGTACACATTGAGTACACACCTTTAGTCGAAGAGCTTTCTACTTTAATATTGTAAACAGGATTAAATAAAGTCAACCATAGGTGAACAGGTAGAGCAGGGAACCAGTTGACAGGAAGGGAACATGGGATTATTAAGAAAAATAACCATAGAGAATAAGAAGGATCAGGATGTCAGATAGAGAGAGACACAGGAAGTAGAAAGGGACATTCAGTGTGAGGTTTGGGTTTGATACAGCATAGGAGAAAGGAAGCTTGGGTGACATCGGCTGAGGAGGGAAGGCAGCTGGTGCTTTCTCTGCCTCTCTGAGCCAGCAGACTTTCACCTCAACATCTAGCTCCTGAGTCTTTAATGGTAAAAATCAAACGATTGAGAGGTTATAAAAAAAAAAAAAAGTCAACTGCCTCCTGGGAAAGCCACTTCTCTTTGCTGTAGCACGTGTTCCTATTTCCCGTGTCCTTACAAGCCTTTTCCTCTGTTCTCAAACACATACAAAGTGTTAGCTGGTGGTTTGGTCTTATGAGGATACCATTATTATTGGATTTAGTCCTACCTAATCAAGAGTAAATACTTGAGCATATAAACTTCAGGGGCAGAAACAGTACTCAGTACACAATAGGGGCTCTATTCTTAAAAAAAAAAAAAACTATCGATGCCTTAAAAAACAAAGCAAGGATGAGATCCTGTTTCTTTAAAAACAAATCAGAAGGGACATAAAAGCAAATCAACATGTCAATACAAATATATCTGCTAAAGGGAAAAAAATGTCACCAAAAGTTTCAGGGTCAACTGAAAAGTCCGGAGAGCAGCAGAATGGATAAAGCAGTTGGAACCACGTTAAGTTCTTGGCATTGGCAACTGACACTAGGGTTGTATGAGAGAGTATCACAATGCTTGCCTTTCTAAGAAATTGCTGCATAAACAATCTCCAGAGTGGCCATACAGTACTTAATTGTACATTGTCACAAGCAAAGTAGCAACCATCCAGTTTCTCTACATAATTGCTACTATTTGTTTTCACACTACTTATTTTAGTTGGGTTTCTTAAAGAAAATAAATATCCCAGTATTGGTGGCACATACCTTTAATCCCAGCACTCAGGAGGCAGAGACGGAAAGATCTCCAAGTTTGAGGCCAGGCTGGTCAACAGAGTGTTTCAGGACAGTGAAGGATACACAGAGAAAGCTTCTCTCAAATAAATAAATAAATAAATAAACAAGAGAGAGAGAGAGAGAGAGAGAGAAAACCTCATTTAAGTGTGGACTTAAATTCCCATTTCCTGATGGCTAGTTTTTTTTTTTTTCTATTTTATGCACCAACTTCTGTATTTCCTTTTTGGCAAAATGTTCTTTGTGTCTTTTGCCTATTGCCTCTTGATTTTACTCTTGAGCTTGCAGAAGTTTTTTGTATACTTTAGGTCCAGTTCTTTGTGGGCAATGTGGTTTGTAGATTTTGATTAGATTTAATTTAAAAAGTTTTCCTGTACTGATCAAGTCTAAAAACTGCTTCCTATTCGTAAGTGGAATAACTTCCCTCCTGTGTTATTATAGTTTCATAGTTTACCTTTATATTTGCAATTCATTTGGAGTTAATTTTTCATATTACCAAAAAAATATCTGAGGTAGTAGAGCAAGTTTTCTAATTTTGTTTGAAGTTCAGATCAAATCCCCCTCATCATTTCACTGACATTGTTGTTATTGATCGGAAGGGCTATCTTTCTTCCAGGGATGACTTTGCAGCCTTTTTCCACACCATTTTGAATATAGTTGTATAATTTGTCTATTTTGTTCTTCTGATCTACATTCCATTTGTTTGAAAGATGGTCATCTTTATTGGTTTAGCCATATCAAAGGCCTTAGCATAAAGTCTTGTAATCCTTCCACTTTCATTTACGAACTCATTACAGCTATACCAGGACCAGGGATTTTCCAAACAGGTCATAGAATAACCTTGCACTTGTCTACAACATATCTTACTCGTATTTTTAAAATAATTACATTAAAAGTGCATATAAACCTGAAGAAAAATGACACTTTTTTTCTACGCGGGCTCTTCTGATATGTGGACTCTCTTTGTAGCCAGTGTGAGTGGGGTGCACGCATGCCACTGTGTTCGAACCACAGAGGAAGTCAGAGGACAACCACAGTTCTCACCTTTCACCTGGTTTAGGACATAGTCTTCTGTTGTTTGTCCTACTCTTGGAGCACTGGGCTTACAGATATGCACTACTGTGTCAAACTCCATGTGGGTTTGTGAATCTGAACTCAGGTCCTGACATTGTCCACCAAGTACTTGACCTACTGAGCCATGTCTCCAGCCCAGTTTATGCATTTTCAGGTCATATTGGTATATAGAATTATATAGATTTAATGTAGTCATTTTATAATTACTACAGTTAGTAGTTACTAAATGCATTCACTTACATAATTAATACATTCTAGTAGTTATGTAAGATAGGCCTATTATCTTTAGCCTACTTGTACAAAAAACACAAATCATTCTGGTTAAGACTCTTGCCTAGTTACACATTCATCAATGGCAAACATGGGAACTGTGAGCCCAAGACTAATTCATGCTATTCGCTGTTTTTCATTCTGCTAGCTTTCCTTTGGGTGCAAATCAGAAATGTCTTAGTGTAGAATTTTATACCATTGCTTAAATAAGGAGGAAATCTTATTCTATTAAGTAAGCACTTCCCAAAGATAATAAAACAAAGAAAATTTTATCTTTTCTTTTGCCTTTAACTTGAGTAAAAAGTTCCTTTCTTGGAAAACAATGAGGCAGATATAGAGTCAGAGCCAAAGGCCCGCCTTTCTAGTACTCAGATGGTGAGCGGGGTAATAAAGGGATCAAGTATACCATCAATAATTTCGGTTTCCAAGACTTAGTACGATGGTTGAGAGCATTTCTTGACAAAGGCAATTTTGCCTATCAGGTTGTTCAGAAAAGGATTCGTGTATGTACCCAATCCACCGGCATTCACCTTTTGTAACATGCTAGGGTTATAGGCTCTCTTTAGAATTAGAGGGTGCTTTCACAATCAAGTAGGAAACGCCACTTCAAGCAACTTTTCCCAAATGATTATATTAAGCACATTTCTTTTGAAATTGAATTTTTTGTTTCTTTCTTTTCTTATTTTTGAATAAACAACCTCGAGGGTTTTTTTTTTTTTTGTGGTCTCCTTAATACTATACCACAGACTGAGGAGACATTGGACACAAACATTTTGAAAGGAGTACTTACAGTGTTTATTAGATTTCCCTTTCTTTTCATGGATGATCCAAATAAACATCTTCCCTCCTCTTTTAAAGGGAAAATGTTATCTAGAGCCAACTTATTTATATTCATATCCTCATAATTTCTCTCTCTTTCTCTCTCTCTTTCTTCCCAACTAGAACTCCACCACCATCTCCTTAATCTCATGATTTTCATCTCTCCACAAGCTTCACTGTGTTTTGTTTTTCTTTTACTTTCAAATATAAGCTTCACTGAAAGGAGAAAGATACACATCCCAGCTTCTCCAGTTCCTGTTTGTTCACAAATGGCCCCAACAACTATACTTTACACTATATTGATCAAAAGACTTGAGTGTGTCAAATATGCCGTTCACCTAAAAAAAAATGAGAGCTCCCACCTAGCCACAGGCTGCACATGGCCATATCACATTTTCTATATAAAAAAAAGTAGTTTGTTTTACTTTTCTATCTACTGAGTCCAGAATCTGAGAGATTTCCTCTATATGACTTCTTTGCTTTCCTTGAACTATCTCCTCACTTTTCCCTCTCTACCTGAGGGTTATAGTCAATTGGAAAAATTCTCATATGTTCATCTGTATGAATGATCACAAGAAATATGATAGTTTCTTAGACTCATTGTTATCCATATTCTATTGGAGGAGGTGAAAAGGTCCTTTGCTGGGAAAACGAATCAGGTCAGAGGATTCAGTCAACATTGGCAGAGGACAGCTGCCTCCTGTAGTCTAACACCTACTTCCTCTGCTTACTCAGGGTCAGGCTTTCAGGCACCTAAACTTCGCAAGAAAAGAGAGAAAGGGTTCACAGGGAATATTGGCTGCTGTTTCATTAGAGAGGGGAATAACCTGAGCAAGGAAGATAAAAAAAAAATTTAGGGGAGAGGGTTTAAGAGAGCATGGCTTGACTCTGTAAGGGAGGAGCAAAAAAAAATCACCTTGAAGAAAAAAAAAGGTCTCAGGGCAGGAAGACTGTGGTCTCTACTTCAGACTTTCTCTTGATTAACTTATGTATCCAAATTCTAACCTTAAGTATTCTTGTCCTAATCAGCCAAATCTCCTACCCACCCCTTGTTGTATTATGCTTTAGACCTCTTCAGAAACATGGGCGTATCCTAATTATCTTCCATGGTGTCTGTCTCGCCCAATCTCACAGTCATTCAGTCCCAAATAAACACACAGAGGCTTATATTAATTATAAGCTATTTGACCTATTGCTTAGGCTTATTACTAACTAGCTCTTATGACTTAAAATTCACCCACAATTCTTTTTTTTGTTTTTATTATTATTTATTTTTTTTGAAAAATTACCACCTCCTCCCCGTTTCCCATTCCCCCCCTCCTCTCACACATCTCCCCCTCCCCCCCACTCCATTCCCCCTCCCTCTCGAGAATGATGAGCAGTCCAGGTTCCCTGCCCTGCGAGAAGTCCAAGGTCCTCCCACTTCT
>NW_026068148.1:2133147-2135770 GCF_014885135.2 Alexandromys fortis
CAAGACTTTTATCATAAAGGGATGTTGAATTTTGTCAAATACTTTTTCAGCATCTAATGAAATGATCATATGGTTTTTTTTCTTTCAGTTTATTTATATGATGGATTGCATTGATCGATTTTCATATGTTGAACCAGCCCTGCATCCCTGGGATGAAGCCTACTTGATCATAATGGATAATTTTTCTAATGTGTTCTTGGATTCGGTTTGCCAGTATTTTGTTAAGGATTTTTGAGTCGATGTTCATGAGTGAGATTGGCCTGTAATTTTCTTTCTTGGTTGCATCTATGTGTGGTTTTGGTATCAGGGTAACTGTAGCTTCATAAAAGGAATTTGGCAATGACTTTTCTGTTTCTATATTGGGAAATACCTTAAGGAGTATAGGTATTAGGTCTTCTTGGAAGTTCTGGTAGAATTCTGCATTGAAACCATCTGGACCTGGGCTTTTTTGGTAGGGAGGTTTTTGATAACAGCTTCTAATTCTTTGTGACTAACAGGTCTATTGAGATTGTTCACCTGGTCCTGGTCTAATTTTGGTATATGGTACTTATCTTAAAAAGTGTCCATTTATTTAGCATTTTCCAAATTTGTGTCATATAAGCTTTTGTAGTAAGATCTAATGGTTTTCTGAATTTCCTCTTTGTCTGTGGTTATGTCTCCCTTTTCATTTCTGATCTTGTTAATTTGTGTATTCTCTCTCCACCGTTTGATTAGTTTGGATAGGGATTTATCAATCTTGTTGATTTTCTCCAAGAACCAGCTTTTTCTTTCATTGATTCTTTGGATTGTTTTCTGTGTTTCTATTTTGTTGATTTCAGCCATTAGTTTGATTATTTCCAGTCTTCTACTCCTCCTAGGTGAGTCTGCTTCTTTTTTTCCTAGAGCTTTCAGGTGAGCAGTTAAGCCTCCTATGTGTGCTTTCTCCGTTTTCTTTAACTGGGCGCTTAGTGCTATGAACTTTCCTCTTAGCACTGCTTTCATAGTGTCCCATAGGTTTGAGTATGTTGTCTCTTTATTTTCATTGAATTCAAGAAAGTCTTTGATTTCTTTGTTTATTTCTTCCTTGATCCAGGTGTGGTTCAGTAGTTGACTGTCCAGTTTCCATGAGCTCATAGGCTTTCTGGGGGTAGCATTGTTGTTGAATTCTAACTTTAATCCATGGTGATCTGATAAGACACAGGAGATTACTAATATTTTTTTGAAGCAGGGAAGCACACATCTTAATTAAGGGAGCCATCTTAGGGTTGGCAAGAGATTTGGTGCTCCCAGGTGCCCAGGGCGATGTCCCCAGTTAGTTCCTGGGGCAGCTGAGGACAGAGAACCTGAAATGACCCTATCCTATAGCCATACTGATGAATATCTTGCATATCACCATAGAACCTTCATCTGGAGATGGATGGAGATAGAGACAGAGACCCACACTGGAGCACCGGACTGAGCTCCCAATGTCCCAAGGAGGAGCAGAAGGAGGGAAAATATGAGCAAAGAAGTCAGGACCACGAGGGGTGCACCCACCCACGGAGACAGTGGGGCTGATCTATTGTGAGCTCACCAAGGCCAGCTGGACTGAGACTGAAAAAGCATGGGATAAAACCGGACTCTCTGAATATGGCGGACAATGAGGGCTGCTGAGAAGCCAAGGACAATGCCACTGGGTTTTGATCCTACTTCATGTTCTGGCTTTGTGGGAGCCTAGCCAGTTTGGATGTCCACCTTCCTAGACAAAGATGGAGCGGGGAGGACTTTGGACTTTCCACAGGGCAGGGAACCCTGACTGCCCCTCAGACTGGAGAGGGAGGGGGAGAGGAGTGGGGGGAGGGGCAGAGGAGAGGGAGGAGGGCAGAAAAGGGAGACAGGGGAGGAAATGGGAGGCGGGGAGGAGGCGGAAAAAATTTTTTCCAATAAAAAATTATATTAAAAATAAATAAATAAATAAATCATTTCTGGAAATTGAGAAAAAAAAGTCTTTCTCCATCTCTTATTGATTTTAGTTTGAAGTCAACTTTGTTAGAAATTAGTATGGCCACACCTGCTTGTTTCTTAGGTCCATTTGCTTCATAAACCTTTTCCCAGCCGCTTACTCTGCGTAGATGTCTGTCTTTGTGGTTAAGGTGTGTTTCTTGTAAACAGCAGAATGTTGGATCCTGTTTTCGTATCCAATCTCTTAGCCTGTGCCTCTTTATAGGAGAGTTGAGTCCATTGATATTAAGTGATATTAATGACCAGTGATTGTTAACTCAGATCATTTTTTCTTTTTCTTTTTTGGTAGTAGAGTTTGTGTGTTTCCCTTTTTCGAGTTGTGCTGGTGAAGGGTCATTAGATGTCTGAGTTATTGTGGGCATTGTTGGACTCCTTGGATTGTTATTTTCCTTCTATTCCTTTCTGTAAAGCTGGATTTGTGGCTACGTATTGTTTAAATTTGTTTTTATCCTGGAAAATTTTGTTTTCTCCATTTATAGTGAATGAAAGCTTGGCTGGGTATAGTAGTCTGGGCTTGCATCCATGGTCTCTTAGTTTCTGCAGAACATCTATCCAGGACCTTCTGGCTTTCATGGTTTCCATAGAGAAGTCAGGTGTAAGTCTGATAGGTTTACCTTTGTAAGTAACTTGGCCTTTTTCCTTT
>NW_026068148.1:2143990-2184503 GCF_014885135.2 Alexandromys fortis
ATTCTTAGGTTTGGTCTTTTTATTGTGTCCCATATTTCCTGAATGTTTTGTGATGAGAATTTGTTGGTTTTGCTGTTTTCTTTGATCAGTATGTTTATTTTCTCTATGGTATCTTCAGTGTCTGATATTCTTTCTTCTATCTCTTGTTATCTGTTGGTAGTACTTGTCTCTGTAGTTCCTGTTCGTTTACCCAGATTTTCCATCTCGATCCTTCCCTCGGTTTGTGTTTTCTTCATTACTTCCATTTCACTCTTCATGTCTTGAACCGCTTCCCTTACCTGTTTGATTGCTTTCTCTTGTTTCTCTTGATTTTCTTGGGTATCTTTGATCGATTTATTCATTTCCTCAACCTTTTTGTTTGTAATCTCTAATTAGTTATTGCAGTTTTTCACCTGCTGTTTAAGGTCTTCTATTATTTTTATATAATTCACTTTTGAGTCGATTTCTTCTAATTCCTCTGGAATGGTGTGTACAATTCTTCTCATTTCAGGATCCCTGGATTCTGGTGATGTCATGTTGCCTTTCAGGTTGTTGGAGGATTCTTGCATTGGCACCTTCCCATCTCTTCCTTCAAATGGAGCCAGGAAAGGCCTGGTGTCTTGGTCCAGACTTTGCTGTGAATAACTCTCTGGGTGTATCTCCTCAGTGTAGAAGCAGGAACCGTTCCCGTCCAGATGAAACTCCTCAGCACCAAAGCATGGACGCCTGATAGTCCAATGACCCGCAGGCAAAAGGGCGAACTTGCGGGGCAGGGCGGGGTTTAGTAGAACACAGGAGACCCTGCTGTGCAAGCTGAAGGTGCCCGCGCTCCCTTTGCGGGTCCCTGAGGCCCACCTGGTAGGCAGGCACTCACCGCTCTGGGTGGGTAGCCTTGGTGTAGGAGCTGAAGACTGTTCCTGATCAAAGGACCTTGCAGACTACTCAGGCTTGGGGGAGGGGAGGTCCTGTGTAAGAAGACAGCCCTGCAGAAGGAGCTGGGGGAGGGGGGTTTGTGGTCTCTTCTGGGACAATGCGCCCCTGGATAGCACACACTCACCCATCCAGATGGAGTTCCTCAGCACCTAAACAGGGACGGCTGGTAGCCCAATGAGCCAGGGACAAAAGCTCACCCACAATTCTTTTCTATGTTAAACCATGTGACTTGGTACCTTTTCTCAGTAAGGCATTTTCATCTTGCTTTCTCTGTGTCTGACTGGTGACTGCATCTCCTCCTTTCCTCTTCCTGAAATTCCATTAGTCTTGTCACCCCACCTATACTTCCTGCCTGGCCACTGGCCAATCAGAATTTTATTAAATCAATATAAGTGACAAATATTTACAGTGTACAAGAGCATTATCCATCATCATTTCCCCATTATTTTCTTTTGTAAAACAAGAACTCTAAATTTAATCTTCTTTGCTTAGCTTTTTTTCTTGACCATTATCCATAGCAATTAGCAGCCAATATGCTAAACAGAGATGAACATCCATAATCCATTTGGGGTGGAGGAATACAGGTGTAGTTTTCTAGACTTACTTCATGCTGATTGGGAATGCTGATAATCTTTGAGGAACCTTGAGAAAATTTAGGATTATGGTCAAATCCTGACAGGAATATTGTGTGAAGCTAGATCACCTCAACCACTCACCTTGAAGCTGTTCTGATTCTGATTGTAGAACTCACAGGAAACTGCAATAGAGGTGCTCTGAAATGTTGGATCATCTGGGCCAACAGTTCCCTTTGGTGATTTTTCAGGGGTTCTTCCTCTATTAAACCTTATTTTTCTTAACAAAGAATGAATCCATAGCCTTTTATTTTCTGTGGAAACAAAATCAAAACCGCTTTGCCAAAGTGGCCTATCTTTTTGCTTAAATTTTGAAAATACATAGGTTAGATTAATCCAGTAGATTTTATAATCAAATGTCTTTTAGCAGCTGTTGCACCTTCCTCAGCAAACAATTCAAAGACAACACAATATCATACAGTATCCAGATTATCTCTGTATTTTCTATCTTTACTTGGATTTTAATGCTATTTCTTTTATTTTTACATTTATTTTTAAGTTTTGGTTTTTTGAGACATGGTTTCTCTGTGTATTGTTGGCTGTCCTGGTTCTCACTCTGTAGACGAGGCTGTCCTCAAACTCACAGGGATCTGCCTGCTTCTGTCTCCCAAGTAATAGGATTAAAGAGGTATGCCACTACCACCTGCTTTCTATGACAAACTAGTGTAGTACTTCAGGGATCTACAGAATATGACATTTAAAAAATTTAATAACATAGGCTCTTTTTTATGACAATGAGAAATATCTGCTCCCAGCAGTATCAATTTTCTTCAGAGTAAATAATGGTCATCAAAGAATTTCCACATGGAGTTTACTTTCTTTGTGGAAAAGTAAACCATTGGGCAAGAAAATGCCGTTGCTTTGACTGCTGACAGTATGCTGTCCTAATTGGACAAACAGAACACAAAAGAAAGTGACTGCCGAACATTTTCAAGACAAGGAGGGACAGCCCTACAGAATATCCTGCTTCACAGAAAAGTCTGGTGGATATGTGAGGTCTGTACAGCAAAGGTAGATGCTACATCATTGCAGAGGAAGATTGATGACTGCTCAGGCAGCCAGTTGTTTCTATCATTTCTCATATGTTTTTGAAATTGTTTGTTTGTACTTTCTGCTTACTCAGTAAATATTATTTCTTTCTTGGACCTCTAAGGGAGTTGAAGCTAGATAGTTACAGTTTTCCTTGCTTACTACCACAGAAAGCAAGTTATGATAGAAAGTAAATTAGTTAAAAGACTTTGGAGTCATCAAGATAGGATAGATATGGAATATTATCTCTGAACTTGTCAAGTGTAAATGGAATGGACATTATTAAAGTATTTATTGCCTGTATATAGTCATTGTACTTAGTGTATTTAGTTGTTCTTATATTAGTTACAGCTTTTTTGTTTTAGACAAAAAGGGGAAATGTAGTGATATTTTATTTGTATTTTAATAAATACAAATAAAGCTTGCCTGAAAATCAGACAATAAAATAGTTGCACTGTTCATCCATACAGACCAGGCAATTGTGGAACACACCTTTAATCCCAGTAGCCACACTATTTTGCCATAGAAACCAAGCAGGAGTGGTGTATGTCTTTAATCCCAGCACTAGAGAGGAATACAAGATGGGAGGAGACAGGCTTCAGGCTCAGTCTCATTCTGAGCATTCCTGGAGACAGGAACTCCATTTTTAGACTGAGGTAAAGGTAAGAATCAGTGACTGGCTGCTTTGCTTTACTGGTCTTCAAATTGAACCCCAATATCTGTTTCTGGATTTCTATTAATCATGCTACAGCTGTCACTTCTCTTCCTCTCATAGTGAAAAGGTCTCCAAGAAAGAGTACTATGTGCTTCAACAGACCTTTAAATGATGAGATACCCTGAGGTCTTCCAGTGGCAAGAGTTCGTTTCGAGGCCACTATTAGTCAATGCCCTCTTTGTGGCTCCAGAAATGTATCTCCAATAACAAAATATGTTGAATTCTAAACCACTGCCACTAGTGTGTATTACACCAGGATAAAGAAGAAACCAACATTGTGAGGCATTTGTAACAATACTGCTGAATGGATATTTCCATCTCCCCCAAATCATTCATCTCCACTTCTCTACCTAGGGAAATAATGGGAAGGGGGTAGTTAAAATGGCCTTGGAGCTGGCAAAGATAAAAGCCAAGCCTTTAAAAATGGAGTCCATTTTTATGACGAAAGTGAAGGACTAAGACAGGCTTTAACATAGAAAGACACTCAGTGATCCAGAAAGTATCTCTAGCTTAATAAGAATTTGTGGTTAAATTCCCAAATGTCTGAGGAGTAAATAAGTATGTGGATTAGACAAAGACAGGACAAAGACCTGGAGATCAGGGTGCTTTGGGGAAGGCAGAGGAATCAGCCTGATGAAAGCCTGTCTCCTAGGGATTCACCTGTCCCTACAAGACATCCCCTCAACTAAATACTTCTAGGTACACCAATGGCAGTCGTTACCAAACAATATCCATTGAGCCTATGCTGGCTTGCTTGGGGAAGGTAAAAAGATACTAAATCATGAGTTCACAACTCAGTGATAGAATTTTAAAAACAATCCAAAGCAGGCATTACCTCCCAGTCACTGTGCTCTGTCCTAAGGATTCAACTGTGAATAAAGAAGCTTAGCTTCTATGTGTGTTTACCAAAATCCTTCCTGTCCTTTTCAACAGTACCCAAGAAGGATAAGTTTACCAGCTTTCTTGGAAGTTATATATGGCTACGTGATTGAGTTCCAGACAACAGAATGTAAGCAAAAGTGGCATGTGTCACTTACAGATTTGTTCCATTAATACATACATACATACATACATACATATATACATTAGAGCTATAGAGTCAGCTCTGTAGTCAAGAGCACCAGATGCTTTTCCAGAGGGTAAATGTTTGATTCTCAGCACCGACATGGTGGCTAACAGCCATCTGTAGCTCCAGTCTCAAGAGATCCAATGTCCTCTTCTGGCCTCTACAGGCCATAACACTTTAACACTTGGGTAAAACACCCATACTCATAAAAAAAATTAATGTGTAATACCTTCTCTTTTTTCTCCCATTAGTGAGCTAGATATATAAACTTGAGGAGATTTCAGAAACCACATGTTAACGATGTGTCAGTATGAGACTGGAATAGCTTCTTGTAGAGGAATACATAACATTACCAAATGGCCCTGCTATCAATAACTCAATTTTTGTGACTAATGAGGTTTACTTGCTAAAATATTTAAATTGATATTTTTTAAACATATATATATATATATATATATATATATATATATATATTGGGGCTGGAGAGATGGCTCAGTGGTTAAGAGCATTGCCTGCTCTTCCAAAGGTCCTGAGCTCAATTCCCGGCAACCACATGGTGGCTCACAACCATCTGTAAAGAGGTCTGGTGCCCTGTAGGTATACACACAGACAGAATATTGTATACATAATAAATAAATAAAACAAATATAAATAAATATATATTACTACTTCTAGCATCATCTTAATACCAAAATCTGTGGTCCTTATGTTTGTAAAACTCGCAGCCTTGTGACTACACAGTAAAACAATTCCCAGAATCCTATGGCAACATAAAAGAGGAAGTAAACAACTTGGTGTATGAAAATAGCAGGAGATTTCACAAAGAATGTACATTTGAGATGGATTTTGAAAGAGAAAATGATTGCCCAAAAGGAAGCCGTTAGTTGGGTCGACAGCAACACAATACTGAGGCTCCAAACTTTGATTGCTCAAAGGAGAGTCCAGCAGAACAGCACACAATGCTGAGGCAGGGGAGGCATATGGGAGTTTCAGGCACTGATGAGAAGCAAAAAATATGCCAGACCACTGTATGAATATATGTCTGTGTGACCCCAGGCACCAGCATATTTGGAAACGTCTGGAAGATTATGGTAGGGCATGAGAAAGTCTCCTTTATGACATCAATTCAAGCAAATCCTCTTACAAGAAAACCAGGGGTCAAGAAATGAAGGCTGTGACCTCAGGTCATACTGTCATTATGTCTGGATTCTCTGACCCTACCCTGTACCTTTTCCATCAACATTCTCACTCCTCGCCCCTCGGGGACAATCCAACCAAGTGAGTACTCTTGCCCTTGTCCCTCCCATTCACAGAGGTTGCACTTCTGGGCAACAGTCCACAGGCTGTGCTCTGCAGCTGTGGCCTATGAACACCTTCCAGGATGCAAAATCCCAGGGGCCAGGAGTCGAAGGGAAAGAGCAACCACCTGCATGTTCTGTTGTGTCTGATTAATTTCAAATGAATCTTCCAATGTTTCAGATGTTCCTGGACAGCTCTACAACATCCTGCAATTAGCCTAAATGGATGTGCTCCATGCAGGAAGATGGAATGAGGATGACTCTGATGTGAGAGGTGAAGAAGAATAAGTAAAACCATAACCTGAACTCTGAGATCACCCCAGTTCCAATGCCTTGTGTAACGGATTGTGTGAACTGAGGTTCAAAAAGGGGTCATGGTTTGTCTTAGGTCAGACCGAGTCAGTAGCACAGGCAGGGCCTCCGGGTCTCAATTCCCAGCCCACTGCTCTTTCCCACTATTCTAATCAAGCATCTAGACCAGTTGCAAGAAGAATACTGAAAGCTACTGATGAAGAAATTAGCGAGCTGTTCCAAGGCTGGGAAGCTCAACATCCAGCCAAAATGTTCCAGACAAGGGTCAGTCACATGCTCTCTGTTTATAGTCTTTCCACTGGCTGTGTGCGTCTGGGAACAACAGGCAGTGGAAAAATTAAGTGGCGCCTGTGCCTGGCTGACTTTGTAAAAGAATGAGAAAGTCACCCGTCTGATCTGATTTTCGGAGTGTTTAAGAAGTCTCTCCTGCCCCAACATCAGCCTTTTATTTCAGGTAACTGTTGCCTTTCCTGAAGACTGCCTTCAGAAAGGCCATGAAAAGAAAATACTGCAGAGTGTTTCCAGTCATGGAAACACTGTGAGCTTAATACATTTGAATCTGGGTTCTGCCAGTCTACAGTAAGACAAGTAACAAATTATATAAACCAGGGAACTGAACAATAGATCATGGAGTACTTACTTGTATTTCCTTAGAACTCTCCTACCGATCTAGGGAAACACACCTGCTTGGGAGACTAATTACAGTGAGAAAAATACCCAGAAACTAGAGGGGATCTGCCAATCCTGGATGTATTCTACCGCAAATCTCAGGCATGGCTGTAAGTATGCAAGCTAGTCCTCATCACTGTAATCTTGATGTCTTACTGGCCACACCATTGTACCCAGCACACCGGGACCACCTCTTTACCCACTCCTGCATCTGGATCCACAGTGATCCTCATCCCTGAGGTCAGTCTAGTGGTGGTAGTTTACACAGCTCTTTCCTTCCCTATACCTTACAAAGCAGGTAATGCAAGTTGGCCATTCCATGTGCCTCATTTTATTGACTGTGACTCAGATTAAGTGGCTTGCAAAAAGTTTGTACAAGTCATTATTACATCTTATTCTATCTTCTAAACAAGCTTGGGCTAGGTGCACTATGCGTACCCCTACTTTGCCCGGTGATGACATCAAGGTTCTGATTTGTCCAAGTTCACACAGAAAGAACACGACCAAGAACTTCCTTATGCTCAGCCATTGGGCTCAAGTACCCCCTTTATACTTCACATAATTAGCCCCTTACAGAGACAATCCTAGGAAATGTAGTCTCTCATTCACCAATTTCTTTACAAGTTTGCCTAATTTTTACTCTCTTATTTCAGTGTTCTTGTAGAATTGTTGCTTATATTTTTTTTTCTATTCTGGAAGTAAGGAAGTAACAAAAATCTTAAATCCATTTGATATAATATTCTCATTATAGGAGATGTATTCTACAGAATTAAAATTTGTAGGAATGCTGTAGGTATACAGAGTGCAATACACTATAACATACAGTGGCTCCAAAAAGTTAAACAAAGAATCCACTACTATGAGAATGGTAAATTGATTAGCTTACATCCGTTTAGTGAAATATGCTCCAGGTATTTTTCATGAATTAAATGTACAGTAATTAAACTTAAGGACCACTTGGAAGTTATTAGGTAAAAATAAATTGTAGAAATGTGTGGTGTGTGTGTGTGTGTGTGTGTGTGTGTGTGAGAGAGAGAGAGAGAGAGAGAGAGAGAGAGAGAGAGAGAGAGAGAGAGAGAAACAGAGAGACAGAGAAAGGATGTATCTTGAAAACCCAAAATGGACACTATACTTTTATATTTGTGTACACATAGAAATGTAGGGAAATAAATACATAAAGCTAACAATATTTATTAAGTTTGTGAAGTATAGTTTAGGGAGAAAGATGTGAAACTATTTTTTTTCATACATTGCTTTACTTTTTAATTACTCTGTGTGTGTGTGTGTGTGTGTGTGTGTGTGTGTGTGTGTGTAGACAACTCGCAGGAGTCAGTTCTTTTCTTTCAACACATTGGACCCAGGGATTGGGTCTGGGTCTTCAGGCTTTTGCTTTTGCCAGATTAGCCATCTCACCAACATTACACAGCTTTTATTTTGTTACAACAACATACATTGGTTTTCAAAGTTGAAGATATTAGCCTACAATTAAAAGTAAAAGAAATATCTTTTGGTTGTCAAAAATGAAGCAAAAATACTTAAGGAATTTTCCACTCTTAAAAAGGTTAATCCAATACCCCAAGGTTTAATGGGAAATAACATACAGCATTTCTCCATTCCCAGAACCCTTCGGTGTATGTACAAGAAAAAAATCCTTTCTCCCCACTGATTAGGAAGTCTGTCACAGTGGAAGCTGGATTCTCTGGAAACTATGTTGTAGAATTGAGGCTAAAGCCAGTGCCAATGGCTGGGATCAGATGACAGAGTCCCGGTATGTTCATTACACAAAGTTTGTATAACTTGATTTGAAATATGAAGAAGAACCTGGTTGCTTATGGGGCTCATACACCCATTCTAAAAGATTTTCTCTAAAGAGAGATCCAAAGTAGTTGGGCAGTAGCTGCCACTTTAGTGTATACATTTTCCCTAGAGGTTGCTATTTGAAAGAACATTAATCACTTCAATGTAGTTCTAGGCCATTGATGAAAAAAAAAGCCAACAATACTGTGGTCTATTGCTAGTTTCTAAGCACAAAAAGGTCACCCTAATTAGAGAACTTCTGCTAAGTGCAACACAATCTAACCCTAGATAGTTGTTATTTTCACTCAATCTTTGAGGGAAATCACTGAAAGCGTTTCAGATGACTTTTCCACTTTCTATGAAAGCAGAGCTCTCCTATCGTCACTGCTGTCCCAGGGCGCTAAGCCCCCACAGTGAAAATTACCCTCACGTAGAAAGCCCAATAGACACTGTGGTTTCTGCCTCTTCAACTGTCACGATTAAAAGAGATGACTGGTTTTTCACTGTGTATTTACTATGACCCAGGCTTCATGTGATGTGACAAAGTGTCAGAGTCCCCAAGAGATTAAATAATTTGCCTAAGGTTCCATCCACTGTTAGTATGATTTGGAGCTAGAGACTGAAAGCAGTCTCATTCTGCCATCCTTTGCTCTTAACTTCTCTATAATTTTTTCTAAAGGGCCAGACGATTTCTCTCTCTTTATCTCGGCCCCATTCCTGCGCAGATCATACATGCAATTGTTCTACTAAATTTACTGGGCAGATGCTATATCTAGGCATTATGCTTAGGATACAAAGCAAAATGAGACACCATTTCATTCTTAAGAAGCAAATGCTCTGGTATATTATATATAGAAGCAATCGCAGGTACATACATATTAGATTCATAGAAATAGAATGCTTGCGAGCATACACAAGAAGTAATTGCCCTGTTTTCCAGGAAAAACATAGTTTCAGAACTAGGGAAGGCTTGGTTAGAAAAAAAAAAAGCTATCTCAACATGTCTAAATGTCAGCTCTTGGATACTGACTTTGTTTTTTATTACTTTTGCTGGGATCTGAAAAATATAAGACGAAAGAAAGCCTCTAAAAGAGGAAAGGATGGGGAATGGCACATGAAGAGAACAGTCTTCCTTTACCACAAAAGATGAACAGCCTTTAAACTTCTGAAACCCCTAAGATGTGATCCCTTGGTTGATATACTTCCCCTACTGTAGTTAGAAACAAAAGCCAAACACTGGTACGTTACAAGGGATTCAAAATTGTCAATGAACAGAAACTGCTTGAGTTCCAATGGAACTATGGGTCAGCTTTTTGTTTTTATCACAGAACTGGTTTACAAAACACATGATTTCATTAGGATATGCTTATACATGTATATGAAATATTTTATCATATTTAGCACCACACATCACTCCTCCTTAACCCCATTGTAATCTGTCTTCTTCCTGTTCCTTACTAGTCTCCATTCCAATTGCATTTCTTTTTTTAGGCTAATACATACCAAAGATGGGGTGAATCTGATAGACAAGAACAATTTGTTTTCAAAAGGCTACCATCTTATTTGAAATTCACTGTGAAATGGTGAGCCAGGTATATTTCAGAATTCAGGCCCCTTTAAATCTAAATCTATATTACCATTTTCTTAAAAGAGAGGAATTTTGAAATTATAAACGATACTATTGTGGTTGGTATTTTTTTCTTTCATGAAATAAACAGATACTGAGCCAAGTTAATCTAGCCTCTGAGTTTCATAATACAAGATGACCAGGGAGACAGCTGACAAGACGCAAATGTTCACTTAAGCCCAAACAATCCTTATGTTTACTGTAGGTCTAAGCAGCAAAAGGGCTCGATTTCATTCCAGAGGTTAATGAGTGTTGCTGAGGAGGCCAAGATTATGAATGTGGGCTCATTAAGACTTGCCAGGTGTAGTGAGTGCTGTTGTGAAAAGGAACCACGTATGAGGACAGGAATGGAAAATTTTCCATTGCTGAAAAATACAAAGAAAAAGTCTCACTGCTCATCTACCAGTGCCACCCACTTTTTCCAGAAAAAAAAATGTTATGCCATCTGGCAGCAGATGAAGAGTGAGCACTGACTTGGAATCTGTGGATTGTATAAGAAAATTTTACTTTATCCACTGTATTAGGGGATCAATTGTCAGGGAGTCATTAGATTCCCACAGGGTAGTCTGTTAGCCTAACAAATACAGAAGATGTTCAATTATCTACTGCCACATAAGAACGCACCCTCATTCCAGCGTTCACCAAGCCCAGTCCTGCTTAGTTTTTAAGATCAGCCTTCGCAGTCAGGGTTCCCTGAAAGGGCTGCTCTTTTCTAAAAGGAAACAGAGGAGAAGTGGATCTGAAGGAGAGGAGAGATGGGTGGAGGGGAAACTGCGATCGGGATGTATTATTTGACTCATAATTCTGTGGCCAGTCCAATGGCTCTGAGGGCCAATTGGAGAGACTTCCTTCTCTGGTGGACTCTCATCTAAAATTCATTCAGCTGAGACATTCGCAGCAGACATTCTCTGTTTGTGCAGTTCACCTTAGGACCCCAAGGTCAATTGATGTAGTAATGGCCTCCATTTGGTCACACCCCACTGGGGAGGTGAAATGAGCTCCTGAGTGCATAGCCCTAAAGGAAGCACTCTCTCTCAACCCATAAAACAGTGAGTCACAGGCTCATATAATCCTCGGAGTGGGTGATTTGCTCCATTTTGTACTCATGTCCTAGGCTTGGACCTGGTGCTTCTCCTGTCCTAAGAGAACTAGAATGCCATTTGTGGGGACTCTCGCTTTCTTCACTTCAAAGAAACTATATTTTCCCCCAAAATGCTGTCTTTTTTTCCCACCTGTCAAGGAATTATAGCTCTAAACACTCTATTTGTTCCCTAAGCCATAGGAAGACTATTTTGCTGGCGGACAAATTTTAATATTCTGATTTTAAATATGTTTTCATTTTTCTCTATAAGAACTGATATGAATTTATAGTTTCAGAAATTAACACTTTGGAATGCTTATTTGACTTATTACTGAAAGAACAGGCACAAATGAATTAAAGTATGGTGCGATTTCTCCCATGTCTGAAGAGAGAACTATTTGAGGATTGTTTAACATTGCATTCACATCTCCTAGAGCAGAACACTGATGACTATGCACTGAAGCCATTAGATACATAAAATGTATTTTGAAAAGTAGTGTTTTGGGGAGAATTAATCAGACAAGGGAAAACTCTATTTTGGTATTAATTAGATATATTAATATATTCACTCAACTGCTTTAAAACTGAAAAAACTATGTAGAATTTTATACCCAAATTTGATATCAACATCATGTTGTAGACAGCTATTTTTCCCTGAGTTCCTGCAGATGCTTAATTTGAAAATGGAAAGACAGATATGATGGGGCATGGATGTACTTCCAGCACTGGGAAACCAGAAACAGGACAATCAGGAACTCAAGGGCATCCGTAGTTACAGAGGAGACACTTGTCATTCTATACTACATGAAACCCCATCTCAAAATTCTTAAAAAACGAAAATGGATACCACTACAGTAGTGTGCTCAAAAAGTATAAATGTTTTACAAATGTGAAGTCTGAGGCTTACGGGTTGTTGTCTCTTTAGTTCTACTGTAACATTTTATACTATGATGGTGAGCTTGTAATTGATTATTTACTAAGCTGTTGAAAACAGCCTTATTCATACTCCAGACACTATGAGGGATTTTGGCTGGGACGATAGGGATGACTGGGCCACATGGTCCTCTTTTTTCAACAGACTGGCAGATTTATTTATTGGTGTTTTTCACAGGGCACAGAACACCTATAGACAGTGAAATAGTAAATTCCTCAAAGGGCAAGTAGTTTTCAGCTCTCTGGTCTAACTTCATGTACTAGAGTCTCAATGGGACAAAGCAAATCACATAACTAAAGATCACAATTGATGAACAAATGGAGGTCGTCATAATCTACCACAAGACACTAAGGTGAAGTACAAAAATAGAAAAAGAATAACCATGGTGAATGCATAAACTGAATGAATTTCAGTCAAAGATACCAGAAAGATTTTTTTTCAGACTTCATCACCCACTTATGAAGGAACTTACCCACTAAAGAAATAAAACTGGATTAATATTGCATTTGCAGCCATCAGTTTCACATATGGGTATGCAAAGGACATTTCTCACACGTGAGTTGTTCATTAAGCCTCTACCCAGTAAGAAACCTACAAAATACATTTCCACCACTCCTAGAGGGCATATAAAAAATACAGAAGGGCCAAGGAGTTTTATCCACAGCAACTCCTCCTCTAAATGATCTTGAGAATCCTTGATTTACAGGGAAAGCAACATCAATTTTTATCCCTAAATATACAAAAGAGAATTTGGCCATCAAATGTAAATTCTACTTCTGTAAACTGTGGAAACTCAGGTCTCTCCAAATTTGTATTCTGTTACATAATGAAGAACAGTTACCGTGTTTTCTAATTTGATCCCCATGAGATTCTTGAAATAGCTGGACATTTTCTACTAGTTCTAACATGATCTCTTTAGCTAAACCATTCCTATATGCATGTGGAATTCGGTCTCTGACACAACTAGTCATATTGTCCAAAATGTGTCCCTGTGCAACTCAATGGTCTATTCTGATGTGAAGGAAAGATGTTTTGATCCCTTACTGGGAAACCCAAAGCCCACAGAACTGAAAATCATGTTCCTTTGCTGTTTGAAGTTCTCACTGAAGCGCTGACAACACTGAAGTATACAAACAGGAAGACAAAGGAATAGTTTAACAACTATATAATCTGTCGTGTTATATTATGGGCAAGCTTATCCCCAAATAAGCCACTTGAGGCAATTGTCAAAGGCATGGGAGTTTCTTTCAGAAAAAGTATCAGCAGTCTTGGTCACTCATTCTTCCCTGGAAATCATTCCAGACAAAGAGGATCTAAGAGGCTCCTTTCCACATACTGGAGCCACACAGCGCATTATTCACCGATGAGATGAGCTGCCTGCATTTTATCCATTGACAGTTATTCCCCAGGCAGATCATCAAAATGCAGCTGTTGGGGTAATCATGGGAAACGTATTCACACACATGTAAGATGGTCATCTTCAGATGAAATACCTTGCCACTGAGGCAGAGCGTATTTGTGAGCAAGAACTGGAGTTTATTTGAAGAAAACTCCCTAACTGTTGTTGGCTTGACAAATGGTCTCAAACACAATGGAAATAGTAAGGGGGAACTAGCCCAAACACGATACCACACACAACTTCCTTAAGAGACGAAGCAGTTCCATCAACAGCCAGTTCATTCTCTAAAAAAGTAGGCATTTTCCTGCCATTATCTAGGAGCAACTCTTCCATTTTTCCCAATTTTGTAAATGGGAAAGACAAATTGGCCCGGATGAAGGATATAGGTAGGAAACAACTGGCGGCTGTTCCCGTTCACTGATCTTTCAGGTTTTGCCCCGATATCTAGCTCCTGGTTTTCATTGCTTAAAATTGACAAGATTAATGCTACAGTCCTTTTAAAACCTAAGGTAGTTAGTTCTAGCATGTAGTTCCCAAACTATTTCTATGACCTTCGCTATGATCCCTAATAGCAACGCTCATTCTAAGGGAGGAAACACAGTCATTTCATTGTGCTTTTTAGATACTGATCTTGATATAGTTGGCATTAGTAAAGGGGATGATCCATTTTTCAAATGCAATTGACTCTGGTTATTTCTGGCAGTTGTGAAGTAAAATGGCTCCACTCATACACTAAACCCCATTTGGATTGCGGTTTTCAGTCTACTTTTGTGAAGAAGGTCATTGCTTGATATTCTGGTTGTATTTTTGTCAAGTTGACATAGACTGAGTCATCTGTGGAGAAGAAATATCAATTAAGGAATTTCCTCCATCAGATTGCCCTAGGGATGTTCTTTTAACCTAATGATTCATGTGGGAGGGCAAATACTGTGCAGGTGGTCCTAGGTTGTATAAAAAAAGCAAACTAAGCTTTTTTTTTTTTCTAAGACATAGAAAGCAAGTCAGTAAGCAGTGTTCCTCTATGGTCTCTGCATCAATTACTACCTCTAGGTTTCTGAGGAGTTTCTGCCTTGGCTTCCCTTAATGATTAACTCTATCCTATAATCTAAATAAACCCTTTCCTACCAAAGTTGGTTTTGTTCAGTGTTTAACACAGCAATAGAGAAGCAAACTTGAACAGAAATTACTACCACAGGTTGCTATGTTGGACCGGCCCATGTTCATTTAGGGGAGGATTGTGGAAGGATTTTGGAGCTTTGGACTAGAAATGTAACCAATTTTTCAATCATCCTCCTTTCAGGTCCATTGATGTGAAAGACATTTGGGGACAAATTATGTGGGTAGATCACTCCAAAAGTGCAGAGAACATGAAGATACTTGTGGCTGGTATTCATCAAAGAGTAACTGTAGCAGAATAGGAATGCAGCAATCAAATAGATAGGATGACCCATTTCTGTAGACAGCCTCGTTGCTCTTATGTCTGCCACTGAACAACAGGCCCATGAACAAAATGGCCATTGTGGCAGAGATGAAGGTTATGCACGGAGTCAACAGCATGGATTTCTGCTCACCAAAGCTGATCTGGCTACTGCTGCTACTGTTGAGTACCAGATCTACCAGCAGCAAAGACCAACACCATTTGAATGGAGCCTTCTACACGGCACCATTCCCTGGGGTAACCAGGCAACATGCTGGTTGGTATCAGGTTGTCTGTATTAGATCACTTCCATCAGGGAAAGAGCAGCACATTTCCCTCACTGGTTATAGATTTGCCTTGTCTAAATGTAATGCTTCTTTCCAAACCATAATATGTGGAATTATGAAATGCCTTATCCACCATCTTGTATACCACACAGCATTGTTTCTGATCAGAAACTCATTTCATAACCAGAGAAATGTGCCAGCGGCTCATGCTCATGGAATTTCCTCATTTCACCTATGCTCACCACCATCCTGAAGGATCTGATTGATGTGGGAATGGACTTTTAAAGGCACAGTTACAGTCTAATTAGGTTGCAATAGCCTATAGGACTAGAGAAGGATTCTCCAGAAGGTTATATATTCTTTGAATCTACTTCCAATATATGACACTTGTTCTATAGCCAAGATATACTCACTGGTACAGGAATCACAGAATGGAAAAGTAAGTGGGTTCACTCACTATCATTCCTTTACCCATGATGTTATGTTTTGATGGCCTAGAAGTTTGGGTCTCAGAGGGGAGAGTGATCCTACCAAACAACACAACGAATATTCAACTGGAAGCTGAGAATTTCCAGGGGCTACTTTGAGCTTTTGATTCCCGTAAACCAACAGGCTAAGAAAGAAATAACAGTTCGGAGAGATGGGAAATTGAATTGCTTCTCCACAATGGAGGTAAGAAAGATTATGCCTAGAGTATAAGGGATCCTTTAGGACATTTCTTGGTGCTACCTTGTGCTGTGATTAAAGTCAATGGAAACCCTTCACCAAGGAAACTTCTGTGAAGACATTACAGAAAACCACAACTAATCAAAATGCAGAATTGTGGAGCCCTGTTCCAATAGATAAAACTACATCACTACTCCCAAACCTAAGGCTCAGGGATCATTGGAAAAGCGGGAAAAGAAAGACGATAAGATCCAGAGGATCAGGAAGTTTGGTGTGAGACTGTGTCTCCTAGTAATATCAGAAGTTACACCCAGAAGGTTTCATCAACATGGCCACCCAAACATAAGCTGAACAAGAACAACAATAGTCATGTTAGTGTGGATGAAGGAAAACCCAGGAGAACTACAGGTAACTAAAGAATGCTGATAGTGGGAGAAATAGCCTTCTCCAAATACAGATTGGTCCAATACCTGAAAACACATACACACAAGTAACATTATATATATAGACTAAGTGGGCTGTATTTATATGTTTAGGAGTATATAATAATTAATGAAAAATGAAGTCCTAAATTTGAAAAAGGACAAGGGTGTGTGTGGGAGGGTTTGGAGGATGAAAGGGACAGGGAAATTATATTACAATTTTTAAAAACATTTAAAAATCCAATGGGAAACTTCAACAATGCAACTCAGGTGGAATGACAAAGGGTACAGATTGTTCAGGGATGAAGGTATAGGTCACTCCTCCAGGAAAAGAAGCAAGACCTACCTACTGAGGTACTTGGTGGAGTTGGAATAAATTCAGACTGAATCATAGATCATGTGACCCGTTGCTGAAAGGAAGATGATAGTTGACATGATGAGTATTTCTGTCCTATTTTATTAAAAACATGGTTGTGCATGCATGCCTATGGATTCAGTTTATATTTACATTTTCCCTTTATTTATCATGTAATATAATATCAGCAAAGACAGCATCAGTGGTTAGGTGATGTAAATCTATATTATCATGTTTAAGTAACGAGACACTAAAAATCCAAACATTTATCAAGGAACTTTGCTACCTATTCTAAATATATAATGCATTTACAGTTATACATGATAGAGTTACAACATGATAGTTGAAATTATAACCTGATATTGTTTTCACTTGAAAACTAAGCATGACATAAGGAGATGTTACTGTGTGTCAAGTTGACAAGGGGTGGGCTTGTGATGACTTATCTTGGTTGTCAAATTGTTTGCATCTGGAATCAACTAAAACCCAAGTGACTGGCACTCCAATAATAGATATTTTTCTTGATCAGATTATTCAAAGCAGGATTACCTACCCTATAAGTGGGTGGCAAATTCTGGTAGCAGCCTAGGTAAAATGACATAGAAGAAGAAAAGAAGCTTTTGGCCTGCTTACCCTCACTATCATCGGCAAATTCATCTATACTGTTGTGGAAGTATTCCTTCACCAGTATTCAAGTATCTTCTTCAGCATTCCAGCATAGACTCAAAAACCACTAGCTCTCCAGGAATCCTTCAAGCCTGCAGCACTAGATTGGCACTACTGAGACATCCAGACTTGTGGACTGAACAATTACCCTGATTCTCAGCTTCTCTGGTGGGAGACTGCCAATGTTCGACTACTCAGGCTGTATCCTGTAAGTCAATCTAGTAAATTCTTCTTTTAATATATTTATTTATTCTATCAGTTCTGTCTTTTCAGAAAAACTTTATTAATATAGACGATGTCATATGCCTGAGAGTTGGCGAAGAAGGAAAGGGAGGGTTAGTGTAGCAGCTGAATCTGAACTGAGCTTACCACAACCCAGACAAACTGTCTCCTCCATTCATCCCTAACCTCCTTGGCTTCCCATTCGTATATTTTCTTTGCTTCTTCTCTAGTCTGAAATGCTTTCCTCTGTTCTTTGCTCATAAAAAGCACTAAATTTTAAAACCATGTTATCCTCCAGTTAATTGATAACACTCACACTAGTGTGTTGATTATGTATATTGTGCACTGCACCATGCTGTTTTCCTAATAACCTTCCTTCCCCAGTCAAAGTCTAACATCTATAAAGATGAGAACCATGTATGATAAGATAGTTTTCTTATTAAATAGTCCCGCTTCTACACACAAGTACAGTTCCTACAAGAGTGTCCTTTACATAGAAAACAGCAAACTTTTGTTAGTTATTCATGTCAGTAAGGGGACATTGAAAACCCTACTAGAGGTAAGTAAGCACTCAAAGAGAGTAAAAGGCCTCAGAGTTGTTTGAGAAAAAAACTAAAGGAAACAAGTTCATCTCGTTGCTCTCAAAACTGATAAATTATATTGCATCACAATTAGGTAAGATTGGTCATTCATGAACATGTGGCTACTTTGAAGGAAAGTGATGGCTTTTCTCTATCTATATGTACACATGGTCATATTGGTTAGGTGCTCAGTTGAAAAATGATGGTATATGGACCATTAATCCCTACTTTTTAACTAGTGTTTATGTCAGAAAGGTACAAAATTGCTATGGTGAGACAGCTTTAAGTACCAACCTAGCATAGAGAAATATTTGTTAAGATGGCAACAAGAGGAGATCAAAAAGAACTCTGAACTGGGGAGCCAGGAAAGACAAGTTCAAGTTTAACCCACAATCTAGATAGAAAATTGATGGACTGTCACTTCACCTCTGAATCTGTTGCCTAATGGATTCAAAGATGATCTTTTTAGTAATAGCTTTTTATTATGGATACAAAATATTGAGTTTCTTTATGGTATTTCATAAATGAATATAATTGAAGTTTGTTCATTTTCACCTCTCCAGCACCCTCTCTTATCCACTCCCCTGATCCCACTGTTCTGCTTCCACCCCACAAATAATACTTCTTCTATTTTTATGCTGTGTGTGTGAGTCTCCACAGGATATATGCACCCAAGCTGTGTCAAAACTCCAGCCAGTGTTGAACTTAGCTGTGTCTTAGTTCTCCTTCCTGTCATCCAAGTCTTCATTGAAGGAGATGTTTCTTTAAAGCAGGGATTTTATTAGACGCTATAAATACAAGCTGTCATTCCTTCCCAGAGATTTCAATATGATTCACATTGCTAGAAACTATTCTCTCTCTTTTATTTCTTTTTTTTTCTTTTCCTTTAGTAGGAGCTGCAGGCTGTGTTCCTGCCACCCAGCTTCCGGCCGCCTGGCTAGCTTTTGTCCCAAAATAACAACACACAAATTGTATTCATTTAAACACTGCTTGGCCCATTAGTTCTAGACTTTTCTTGGCTAACTCTCATATCTCACTTAACCCATTTCTAATAATCTGTGTAACACCACCAAGTGGTGTCTTACCGGGAAAGATTCAGCATGTCTGACCTGCATCCATCTTGGGCTGGAGCTTCATCGCATCTGACTCAGAAAGGAGCGGCATGGCATCTGGCTCATTTCCCTTCTTCCCAGCATTCTGCTCTGTCTACTCCACCTACCTAATTTTCTGACCCATCAGACCAAGCAGTTTTCTTTATTGATTAACCAATGAAACAACAGATTGACAAATGACCTTCCCACATCATTTTCTTTTCTTTTCTTTTTTTTTTTTTTTTTTGAGACAAGATTTCTGAAAACTCTTCTCTTTTAGGGAGAAATTCAACTGTGTTTAATTGCATAAGTCATGTTTTATTACTATGTACTAAAGGAACAAAGGGATGAACATTGATGACTTTGATTTAACAAGTATTGAAACAACAACAAAATACTAAAATCCTGTGAATTAACAAACATGTGTTTGCTCTCATATCATATGAAGGTAGAAGGGGGAATAGGTGGTGAAAGAAAAATGTCTATAGGGACAGGGAGAGGCAACAAGAAAGTAATGTGAGACAGAAAAAAAGCAAGTGTATGCATCCTCTTGTAATCGCAATCTACACCTATCCCGTTCCCTTAGAGAGAGATTAAAGCAGAAATGGGACTACAGAGAACCAAAGGGACCAGTGAGAGGGGAAAGAAGAAAAAGGAAGAGATACATTAATGGGGTGTGAATATGAGCAAAGTATAAGGATACACATATACCAAATATCATAATTAGCCAGACATTTTGTATGCTAAGAAAAAAACATCAATTTTAAAAGTTTCCTTGGAAATTGCTGCCTTAAAACTCCGAAGACAATATTAATTGGGTCAGTTAACTAAACTACCATGTGAAATGTTCATAATGCCATTTATTCATTTAACAAACTTTTCTGTGAGCATATAATATACTTCAGAAATTTTTCTACATGCTACTGAACTGAAAACAAAGAATGGTTTTCACTTTCTATCCAGGATCCTGTATCCAATCACTACTCTTTCCTACATGTCCTAGCTATATTAGGGAAATTAGTACTTTACTGAGAGTTCCTTAGGTCTCTTAAGTCAAAACTCCATAACTTAGGCCCGAATTAACCCATATTATCAAGTAAAGCCTCATGCTACTATAGTATCTGTTTCTTGGTCATTAGCTGCAGAGTGCAAAAACTAAGAAAGGAACTTAAAGGGAAGAGAGAAAAACAAGCAAAAATGATACTAAGAATGTAAATAAAAGAGAACAAAAATAACTCTGAAAATCATATTAGTCAACCACTAAAAGGTCAGATGAGTCAAAGTTTCCATAAACTATATGATATTTCTTTCCTTGGCCAAGGCCAGTGTTTTCAGACCTCTGAGGCTTTAATCCATTGTAGGGAAAACCAGGAAAAGCCACCCATAGCCTAGAAGCTCCAAATATAGATACGAGAAAGTGAATATTCTACAGGAACTCAATGATCATTTTTCCAGTGGTCCATTAGCACATATTAGAGCTTTTGAAATAAAGGATAGTGAGCAATACATGTCCCCATGTCTGAAGACAACATAAAAACCTAATTATCCAGAGGCAAGTAACATTTAAAACTACAGGTAGGACATAAATATCAAGAAACCATGTTGGCAAATACCAGGACTCTAATCACTGTACTAGGGGCTTTTTAAAGGACTCCTGTTCCAAGAAGAAAGGAATAAGTGGAACTTAAGTTGTTTGTTAGTTATGGCAAAGTTAAAATAAGCAAAGTTACCACTTGAGCACAAAATTGGGGCTCACCTAAAGCAAAATGAACTAATATCTTTCTCCAATAATCTAAGTGACTACTAATCTTTCCTGAACAAAAGTAGGATTGGTTCTAGAGAAGGGATGTAGAAGAAGCCTAGAGAGACTCAGACATTAAGTATGAAGAGAAGATAGAGGCTTAGAATCAGATTATTTTATACCCAAAATGCATCCAATTCCATAGGGGTTTGTTAGGTCCTCTAGCACAAGGTAATGCAGATATCAATCAATTATTGACTGAAAATGTACTGAAGGCCTCAAATTTTCATAAAAAACATCATGTCAATAGCAAATGATATGGGAGTCCCCTCTTTATGTTGTGATTACCATTAATGAATAAAGAAATTGCTTTGAACCTACAGCAGGGCAGAACTTAGGTAGGCTTGGAAAACTAAACTGAATGCTGAGAAAAAGAAGGGCACAGTCAGAGAGAAACCATGTAGCCCTGCTGGAGACAGATGCTCGAATTTTAGGGGGTAAGCCACAACCATGTGGCAATACACAGATTAATAAAAATGGGTTAAATTAATATGTAAGAATTAGTCAATAAGAAGCTAGAGCTAATAGGCCAAGCAGTTATTTAATTAAAACAGTTTCTGTGTGAGTATTTCAAAGCTAAGCATCTGGGAACCAACCAGTGACCCCTGCCTTTTTTCTACAAATTGGTGTGCCAACATGGTGGACTAAAATCCACATAAAACCTGAGAAAGCTTAGAAAGGGATCCTACACACAAAAGAACAGAGTTAAGCACGACTTCTTGGTAGCCAGCATTTTGCTGGTGACATGCTATGGCTCCTTTAAGAAAGGTTTATTCTGATTCAGTGGTAGCAGGAAAAAAGCAGCAGTTTGGAAATTCTGGCTTTCTGTGCTGTGCTGACAGCGTGAACTCTCTTTCTGGAGGTCCAGCTATGGAGTACTTGAATGGGGTTTGTGGGCCCGAGTGCTTGTATGCTTGCTTGGGAAAGGAGCTGAGACCATGCCCACTGCTCAGTGACCCACACCTAGGCAGGTGGCTGGATTAGGACTTCAAGGAGTGCACAGCCAGGAGTGTGTATGGATTCCTGCCACCATACACAGAGGTATTTCCAGGCTGTGTAATTTTCTGCATGGTATATCTAGCTACTACTTAGAATAAAAGAGTTTATGTGCTGCATGCCCATTCTCAGAGTTAAAGTGCTGAGCAGGGCTCCTACCTGGCTGACCTAGAGCTGGTAGTAATGATAACGCCACCATTTTGAAAGTGGAGAGAAGCAGAGTCAGAATTCAGAGCCACTGCAATCAAGCTGCTTACCATTTTAAAAGCTCTTCAAAACAGTAAAGAATTACAGATACACAATAGGACAGATTCAGACATAAAAGACCTCTAAATGGGTCACAGTGTTGGGTAAATGTATGTAGGCTTGGGAGAGAGAAGAAAAAGAGTACAAAGAGTTATAAAAAGAAGTAAGTGTTTTTTTTTTTTAAAAAATAAAGCAAAGTCTTTAAAGAGACAGAGTAAAGACAATCATATATTAAAGGAGTAAAGATAATAAAATAAATATTAAACTTGTACAAAAAGCAGTAGAGTAAAAACAAGTCATGTAAAGATAGAAAATTCACAGAGAGTCTGGATTATGTATATTATTGTGTTGTCTTTAAATTTTTTGACTGCAGAGAGACATTTGATTCTGGAGACTGCTAAACTAAGCCAACATATATGTTTCAAAGGTATCTTGAATTCAAAATTTGGGTCTAAGCATATGCTGCTTTGGAAAAGAGGTTCTTCTTTTGTTTCCACAGAGGATGAGAACCCATAGATTGCTTCCAAACTAATATGGTTTGATGGACCAAGAACTCCTGAAAGGTTGCCTTGAACCCCCCACAAAAGTTACTTTACCCAATAAACAGCAGGAAGCAGTTTGGAGAATAACTACACCCATATTCCCAAATATATCTATAAATATTCTTTTACAGTTAAAGGGAGATACTTGCATTGGTATGGATTTTTCTCTATTGATACGAATTTAAGGTCAATTTTGTTATACTATGTATATGTATTTCAGATCTTGATTATGGTATTATGTTTGTCAACTCACTTAAAATGTAATGTATAATTGAGAAACATAGGTTAATAAATAATCATCTATAATAGTCAAGTTTGTAGTCATATAGTTAGATTTTCTAGATTATAGAGATGTATTTCAGATAGATAGTTATTCTTCAAACCTTTCAAAGATTACAGAATATGACATTTAAAATGTTTTAAGAACATAGGACTTTTCATGACAGAGACATGTCTGCTCCTGGCAGCACCAGTTACTTCAAGAGGAAGATGGGTATCGAAGAGGCTCCTTTTGAAGTTAACTAGCCATTTGGGCAAAAAATTGCTCTTTCCTGAACTGCTTAACTGGACATGCAGGACCCACAGAGAAATGACTGCTGAACTTGCCTAAAGGTGATATAATCCTTTGGGGTTCCTGCTTCATGAAAGAATCTGCCAGACATTCTGCAAGATACAGAAAAAAAAGGTGACTGACAAACTGCTAATATAGGTGGAACTATCTTTGAAATTTCCTGCTTTGTGGAGAAATCTTCTGGATATTATGGGCCTATAGGCTGAAGATGGATGCCCTAAAGGTACAGAAGAACTTTGGGTGACTGTTCAGGCAGCTAGATGTCTCTGTCAATTCTAGAGTTTTGAAAGCTGCTTACAATGAACTTCCTGTTTACTTAGGTAATATTATATTTTTCAGGAGTCTTTGATGGTGTTGAAGAATAGTTATAATTATAGTTTTCCTTAGTTATGATAAAAGACAAAGTAGATATAAATATTGTAACTGTAATTCTTGCTTGATAACTGTTTTATGTAATTTTATTATGTTAAAGTTAAAACTTTTTTATTTAAACAGAAAAAGGGAGGTGTTGTGGGAGTCCCATCTGTATGATTACCATTAAAGAAATTGCTTTGGACCTATAGTAGGTAGGGGCAAACTAAACTGAATGCTGGGAGAAAGAAAGGTGGAGTCAGAGAGAAGCCATGTAGCCCTGCCAGAGACAGACACCAGAACTTTAGTCGGTAAACCACAGCCACATGGCAATACACAGATTAATAGAAATGAATTAAATTAATATGTAAGAGTTAGCCAATAAGAAGCTAGAGCTAATAGGTCAAGCAGTTATTTAATTAATATAGTTTTTATGTGATTATTTGGTGGCTAAGTGGCCAGGAACCAACAAGCGGCCCCTGCCTCCTTTCTACAAGCAAAGGCTGAAAAAGAAGTTTTCTATTACATGGAAACAAGCTAGGGAGAATATAAGGAAATGTCTTTATATAACCAAACACCACTAACTGCAGGAAGCAACCCAAAGGGTACTCAAAGGAATGACATCTGGCAGAAGGATGTTTCCACTTTGTAGAATTTGGAAAATTAAAATGTGTACATCACACCATTGACCTATTCAGGTTTTCAATGGTCAACTGCTTTGAGTTCAGAAAAGGCTGGCTTAGTAATCACACTTTTACTAGAAGTTATGGCCATCATGTATATGCCTACACAAATAAAGACAGACAGTGGCCCAGCATATGACTCTACGAAAATGAAACAGTTTTTTGTTTATTATAATATAAAGCATATTACAGGTATTCCACACAATCTTACAAGTCAGGCAGTTATAGAAAGTTCAAATCAAACTATAAAGTACATGTTAAACAAACAGAAAGGACTGAAAAATACACCCAGAAATAGATTGCATGCTTTAGTAACATTTACTTTTCTTAATGCTAATGAGAAAGGAACAACAGCTGCAGAAGGACATAAGATAATAGAAAATCTGCTGAATAAAATCAGCTTGTGTATTTCAAGGCTGTGTTGACCTCAGGATGGAAAACAGGAGTTGTGCTATGTTGGGGAAAGGGTTTTGTGCTTGTTTCCATAGAAGAATAAAAGCTATGTATGCCATCAAAATTAATGAAGATTTAGTTTGAAAAAGAGAAACATCTTAATAAAGAGAAATGACAGCTCATCCACATAGGTGACAATCCTACAGGTGACAAAGAAATCTCATAAGGATTGGGACAGGATTTCGTTCTTGTCTTTGCAGGAAAATATCCATCTTCAAAAAGTCAAGAGACCTTGGACATCTAGATGCCTAAAGAAGAAAATATAGCTATCCATAATCACCAAGCAAAGAGAAATCTGATTTATAGTACCCATATCCTCTGTAGGGTAAAATTTCTCTACCTAAACATATATATCTCCCTACTTCTCAGTATAATGATAGTCGCGACTCACTTAAAAATTAAAGCTGGCTTTGGTATTGGACAGTAGCTATTGTTCTCTAAATCCAAGCATGTTGTTAAAAGAAAAATTCAGAGTTTCTGTCTCATATCAGGAGCCATCTATGGAACAGAAGGAAGAAAAATTTAGGGACTACAATTATCAAAACTCTGCTTTCAAATAATTTTACTTCTCCCCATACCTATTTTTTCTCTATGGTACCTTTCATTGAATATGTGTCTATATGAATAATGTTTAAGTTTTCCACAATGAACAATACATTTTCCTGCAGTAATCTCTGAAGTTTCCAGGAAGAAGATGGGGTCCCACAATGATTCCACCTGGTTGATATGATGTCATTTTGCTGATAGCACCACTTTAAGATCAGTTTTGAGTTACAAACTTCTCAAGATGATTCCAACTTAGCTCACTGATGTTCTGGCCAGAACTTCAGAAAAATCCTACCAACTACTCGGAGGCTATCTGCAATTGGTCCAGATGGTCATCTTGAAACTTAACCATCATTTTAGTTTTTTACAGGACCCCATAAATATAGCATCGCTCCCATGACAGCTGGAAGTAATTCTAGAAAGCAAGGTACCCTCTCCCAACAAAATTTGTCCTCAGTGCTAGGGACATTATTAGGGGTTGGTTATAGCTGGTATAGGGTTGGAGTGGAAATTAAATATGGTCAGGAATCTCTTTTGAAAAGAAAAGGGACTGGATGGGAAACAATAATAGGTAGATTAGAGATTACTCACACTAATAATAGTAATAATGAGATTGCTTATGAGCACTCTATAGACAATTTAAAGACAATTTACATTGGTATGGATTCTTATATATCGATACAAATTCAAATTATATTTATTATATTTAATATGCTATTATTTCAGTTTACAATATTTTTGCACCTATGCAAAGTTATTTTGTCATATTGTATGCATGCATGTTTCTGCCTCTGCTTAAGATATTTTGTATATTGATGCAACTTTAGGATATATTTATCATATTGTACTATATATTTCTACCTCTGATCAATGTACTTATATATTGCTTACATTTTGAAGTCATTGCCCTAATTTGTTACACATTTGTGTAAAGATTGTTTAATTTTTTAATATGAAGCCTTAGATTTAAAGTAAGTAGGTATTAAGAATTACAGCTCATCCATATTTGTCATAATTATAGTTAGACTAACCAGGTTCTTTAAATGCATAGAGATTGTATTCTGCATAGATAGGTAATCTTCAAACTCTTAAAAGAATGGTGAAATATGGTTTTTAAATAACTTAGAATTCTGTTGCCATGAGACAAGATTGCTCCTGGAAGCACTGTTCAATTTCAGAGAGAATGTTTGACACTGAAGACACTCCACTTGGAGCTTGTTTTCTTCTTGGAAAAACTGGCCTTTGGGCAAAGAACTGCCCTTGCCTTGACCACTGACAAAATGTATGGTATCCAGACTGAACAAACAGAATACAAGCGAAAAGACTGCCAAGACTTGCCAAGACAGAGTAATACAGTTTTTAAAATGTTTCCTGCCTCTGAAAATGGTCTGTCAGTTACTCTAGGCCTTAGCCAAAGTTGGTTGCTCCAACTTTGCAAATGAGACTTTTGGTGATTGCCCAGGTAGCTGATTGTCTCTGTCATTTCTTGCAGCTTTTGGAAGTTGCTTGATTGCACTTCCTGTCTACTGAAGTAATATTTCCTTTCTCAGATCTTTGATGATATTAAAGAATAGATAGTCATAGCTACTTTCCTCTTATGACTTAGCCAAGCCATTTTTAATATAAAACTTAGACTTCTTAGGATAGGATAACTATTGAAACAGTTAGCACATGTTTCTTGTTTGATGTTGTTCATGCTGATTGTATTTCTAATTTTTATATTTTTTGCCTGTTCTTTTCCATGGATATTCATGGAATATCCACTTGATATTTCCATGGATATTCCACTTGATATTCATTCTTATTGTATATAGTTTTGTATTAAGTTTAGAACTCTCTCATTTAGACAGAAGGGGGAGGTGTTGTGAGAGAGAACTCCTTCAGCCAATAACCTTTAAGATAACAGCCCACTTTGGGCATGGTTTTGTGTACTATAAACACAGACATAAAGAGTGTGTGGGCCTCTTGGCTGCTGGATTTGGTTCCAGTTCCCAGCGCATGCAGAGGACTATGAATCACTACTCTTTCTGTGAGTTTACCCCTAGATAAATGAACCTTTGCTATACTTCATTCTGGGTTAATGTGGAACTCTTTTGTACACCAACACTCTATTCTAGGAAGATGAAGTTTTATAGTTTTGACCCCATCCACCTGTTACAACATCTGAAAGAAAAGGAAAAACACAGAGCAGAGTATGAAGATCTCCTGTAGACCTGAAAGTCACTTGAAGCCCAGCTGAATTGGGATTTGATGTTTGAGAAGTCAGAAATTATTGATGAGAAATTGTGAGAATTTCTATAGATACCAGGTACAGCAGAGTAACAATCCAAGTGAGGCAGGAATTCAACACAACCCAGTAGCTTGTGTTGGCTCAAACTTCTAGAATCCAAGACTGAGAACTTTATTTTAGGCATATTTAAGTACAGGGCAATTTGGGGGGGGAAAGTTTCCTGGTGTAACACAATCCCATGTGCACAAGGAGGCATGATTACATTGAAACTCTTTTCAAAGAACACGTCACTTATCCATGAAGATGGATTCTAAAGAAAGGCTACATGCATTATCTTAAGAACTTAAGGAGAGGATTAGCTATATGGATAGTGCAGAGGACATCTAGACTATTAGTCACCTCTGGTCCTGGTTATGGAAGCTTAGAAGAGCTCCTGTTCAATAAGGATAGAGCAATGGTCAACTAGACTGTAAGTCTCTCTGATCGTGATATGAAAGATTGAAGAGTCTTGGGCCATACATATAGGACAAGAATCATGTAGGCTATTAGCCAGCTCCATTCCCAGCCATAAAACGGGTGTTTCCCTTGAAAAGACAACTCTGTGTGTTCAACATTCCTGGTTTGTTAAGTGCTATCTTTGAGTGCAAGGACCTATGTGCTCCCAACCAAAAAAAAATGTTACTTAAATTCTAAGTTTTACAGTTTGACTTTATAGTTATTATTGGCTTCATGTGTCTACACTTGCCTATTCTCCTATAGTCATGACCCTTCAAAGTTCTAGATCAAGAATCAGAGGAGCCTTTCTGTATGTTTCCAGATAGTAAATATTTCAGGCATTGTAGAATATACAATGTTTTTACCCAACTACTCACTTTGTCACTAACATTATGTGCAAAAGTACTCACAAACAATACATCAGACACATGAGTGCAGCTACGTTCAAATAAAACTTTATTTATGAAAACTCATAATACCTTGTATTTGGTTCACTGTCCCCTTTCCTTGCTCTGGAACCCCAGAAGAACTATGTGATTTTTTCACTACAAGCACCAGTTGAAATGAAGTCCTTCAATTTAGCCTCTGCATGGAAAGAAAAGTTCTTAGAAAGAATTTCTAGCTTGTAGAAGGCACAATGATGTTGGTCAGCAGAAATCTTTCAGTGGAACTCTCTGGTCCAGTGTCTCAGAAGGTTTGTTCACTCTTCTAAAAATGGGGGACTGAAAAAGCATGGGATAAAACCGGACTCTCTGAATATGGTGGACATTGAGGGCTGCTGAGAAGCCAAGGACAATGGCACTGGGTTTTGATCCTACTGCATGTACTGGCTTTGTAAGAGCCTAGCCTGTTTGGATGCTCACCTTCCTAGACCTGGATGGAGGGGAGAGGACCTTGGACTTTCCACAGGGCAGGGAACCCTGACTGCTCTTTGGACTAGAGAGGAAGAGGGAGGAGAGTGGGGTGTGGGGAGTGGGGGGAGGGGGAGGGAAAAGGGAGGCGGGGAGGAGGCAGAAATTTTTAATAAAAAAAATGAAAAAATGGGGGTAATAAAAATTGAAGAGGTCAGTTAATCCAAGAGAGTGCAGAAGCCTAGAGAAAGATCTGAAAAATGCAGCTCATGATTGCAGTAGCCAGTGAATAACCAGCAATTTTTAAAAATCTGAACTATTGATTCCCTATTTTCTGAGAAACCACTGTATTGATTTCCAAAGTGACTGTACAAGTTTGCACTTTCACAAGCAACAAAGATGTGTTTCTCTTACTCCACATCCTCTCCAGCATAAGCTATCATCAGTGTTTTTTTTTTTATCTTAACCATTCTTACAGGTGTAAGATGGTAGGTATCTCATAGTCAGCTTGATTTGTATTTCCCTGATGACTAAGGATGTTGAACAATTCTTAAACTGTAGTTTAACCATTTGAGAGTCTTTTGTCGAGAATTCTGTTTAGATCTGTTCCTGATTTTTAATTGGATTATTTGGTATTTTTATGTGTAATTCCAGTTCTTTATATATTTTGGATATCAGTACTCTGTCAGATGTGAGGTTAGTGAAGATTTTTTTCCCATTCTGTAAGCTGCCATATTGTCTTATTTACCATGTCCTTTGCCTTACAGAAGCTTCTCAGTTCCAGGAGTTTCCATTTATTAATCGTTGCTCTCCATGTCTGTGTTTCTTGGGCATATACCCAAAGAATGCACATTCATACCACAAGGACATTTCCTCAACTATGTTCATAGCAGAATTATTTGTAATAGCCAGAACCTGGAAACAACCTAGATGCCCCTCAACTGAAGAATGAATGATGAAAATGTGGTACATTTCCACAATGGAGTATTACTCAGCAGCAAAAAACTATGTCATCTTGAAATTTACAGGCAAATGGACGCAACTAGGAAAAACCATCCTGAGTGAGGTATCCCAGACACAGAAAGACAAACATGCTCACTCAAAAGTGGATATTAGACATAAAGAAAAGGATAACAAGGATACAATCCACAACCCCTGAGAAGCTAGGTAACAAAAAGAACCATAAGAAAGACATACATGGATCCCCTGAGAAGGGGAAATATATAAGATCTTATGAGTAAATTGGGAATGGGGTAGTAAAGAGAAAGAGGATGAGAACATGAGGGAACAGGGTGGCTGAGTTGGAAGAGGGACAGAGAGGGAGAGCAAGGAAAGAGATATCTTGATAGAAGGAGCCATTATGAAGTAAGGGAGAAATCTAGTGCTAGGGAAATTCCCAAAAAATCCAGAGGGATGATCCCATCTAAGAGTTCAAGCAATAGTGGATGGGGTGCCTGAACTGGCATTCCCCTGTAATCAGAATAATGCCCTCCCTAATTGTCATCACAGAACCTTCATTCAGTAACTAATGGAAGCATTTGCAGTGACCCACAGGCAAGCACTGGACAAGCTCCCGGAGTCCAGTCGAAGAGAGAGAGGATAAATTGTATGAGAAAACGGGTCAAGATCATGATGGGAAAACCCACAGAGACAGCTGACCCAAGCTATTGGGAGCCCACTGCCTCTGGACTGACAGCTGGAGAACCTACATAGGAACAAACTAGTCCCTCTGAATGTCTGTGACAGTTTTGTGGCATGAGTAGTCTGTGGGGCCACTGGCGATGGTACCAGGATTTATCCCTAGTGCATGAACTTTTTGGAGGGATACTTTGCTCAGACTCTCTACAGGGTGGAGGGGCTTGGTTGTGCCTCAACTTGATATGCCAGACTTTGTTGACTCCCTGTGGAAGGCCTTAACCTTCCTAAAAAGTCAATGGGGGTTTGGGTGGGGGGAAGGTGGGAGAAGTGGGGGAGGGGAGGAAGGGGAAATTGTGGTTGGTATGTAAAAGTAAAAAGAACTTTTAAATAAAACATAAATAAATAAATAATCTGTACTGTTGAGCTTTGTTTAAGATGCTTTGGGTGTTCAAACATTACACTTTGTTATTCAGGGTTCTGAGGGATGAGCAAATATGCTGATCAACTCCAAATTACACTTAAAATACAGCGAGATTTATGATAGTGAAACAACATGTACATATGCTTAGAAATGGTCCCCTGGGACATTTTCGCAACTGTGCCCTACAAATAACAACTCCATCCTAGACTTGCAGCCAAATTTTGTAGAATCCAACAATGGTTCTCACAGGAATAAAAACCTTCTGTTTCTCACTATATCTTTTGATATCCTAGCAATATTCAAAAAATGAGAGCCTTTAGAAGCTTAATGATTTGCAATCCTGAAGAGAAAGAGGTACACTGGGCTAACAACCCAACTTCAGTCTGCTCCAGGTCAAAATGATCTGATCTTGATTCTTCTGAACTCTCTCCAAAAAAGAAAAAGGCACACCCAGGAAAACTGGTCCAACTTAGTCACCACAATGGGATAAGCCAGCTAAGTAACTTGGGGGGAGAGGGGAAGGGAGGTTTACAGAAACACACCCGCAGCATGAGCATCTACTCTGAAGCCAAAGTGAAGCTGAAGAAGAAACAACTCGTCATTTTCCACGTAGTTCTCATTAGGTTTTCTCTCTTTTGTTGTGTGAGGAGATGACAGTCTCCTTGGTGAATAAGGAAGGCTTTAAACAGAATCTAGACAGGGCTCATGAATCAGACACAATGGAAAGTTGGTGACTCCAATTCATTAACCCGGGCCCATGACCCCTCAATGGCAGAGAATTAGAAATTATTTTTTTCTTAGTTTATGGAGTCATCTGGATATGCTGGGAAGACTTAAACACTGAACCTTTGTAAATACTCTCAGCTCGGTTATGTGCCTGTAGATTTAGCTTAACTGTCATGAGATTCCATCTATAGCAAGTTTGTTGTCATAATGAGAGATGTGCTAGTCTATGCTGTGAAGTATGCTTTACATCGTGTATATGGCATTTTCATACACTAACTAAAGACTGTTCTTTGTACCTCCTGAGTTTTTAGTATCTATCACATGGCATCCTTTCAATAAATACTGGTGGAATTTAAACTTATATTCAGTCATCATAACTCCTCTTCCCCCACCCATTCACCCTTTTTTCTGCCTTCTTCCTTTCATTTCCTCCTTATATCAAAATCACATCTAACAGAATAGTGCAATATTTTGATTAAATAGATGAGAAGTGATTTTGACTTATTGTCCCCTGCTAGCTCAGAACTGACTAATGCTTTCAAATTGCTGCAAAATTATAATGTGCTATCAAACATTATTCTTGAAAAATAAAGGAGACTATTTTGTGGCAGGAGATATTCAGTATTAACTACAAAATGTCCTTCTGCAATGCCATAGGATTTACCAATTCTAATGCATTAGTAGTTGATATTCATGATGGGTGGGCACTTGGGTTCTCACCATAATCTACTACTCATTTCTCTATGTAAATCTAGGTGAGCCACTTAGCCCTTTGAATCTGGAATTCTGTTGTATGTTCTATTGTGTTGTGGAATGGTGAGACAGTAACAACTATTTTGTCTTGCCCTTTCAGAAGATGGGCATCCCTTAAAGAAACAATGTGGAGAAGGGCAAGCCCTGATAAAATAAAACCATGCTGTTAAAAATCATAGTTTCACCGGGCTATGGTGGTGCACACCTTTAATCCCAGCATTCATAAGGTAGAGGCCAGCAGATCTCTGTTAGTGTGAGGCCAGCCTGGTCTACAAGAGCTAGTTCCAGTGATGTAGGAGGGTCATCTGTCTATGTGTTACTTTCATTGGTTAATAAAGAGACCGCCTTGGCCTTTTAATGGGGCAGAAAACCACCTCGTGGTGCTACACAGATTATTAGAAATGGGTTAATCAAGATGTGAGGCTAGAACTAACAAGCCAGGCAGTATTTAAATGAATACAATTTGTATGTTGTTATTTCAGGGCATAAGCTAGCCAGCAACCTGCCAGGACATCCAGGGCTACACAGAGAAACACTGTCTTAGGAAAAAAAAATAGTTTCATGGGAGGGGGAAGGAGAACTTAAGGGAACAAGATAGTCCAGATGGGGGAAGGACAGAGAAAGCAAGCACGGAAAGAGATATGTTGATTGAGGGGGCCATTATGGGGATAGCAAGAAACCTGGCATTAGAGAAATTCCCAGGAATCCACAAGGATGACCCCAGCTAAGACCCTAAGCAATAGTGGAGAGGGTGCCAGATCTGGCCTGACTGTGTAGTCAGATTAATCTTAAATGTTACCATAAATCTTCATCCAGCAACTGATGGAAAGAGAGGCAGAGACTCATAGTGGAGCACTGGGCTGAGCTCCCAAAATGCAGTTGAAGAGTGGGAGGAGTGAGAATATGAACAAAGAGGTCAAGACCATGATGGGTACACACACTGAAACAGTCTACCTGAGCTAATGGGAGCTCACCAACTCCAGCCAGACATGAAAAGAACTAGAATAAGACCAAACTAGACTCTCTGAAAGTAGGTGACAGTTGTATGGCTAAGGCAGACTGCACCAGAATTTATCCCTACTGCTTGCACTGGCTTTTTGGAACCCGTTCTCTTTGGATGGATACCTTGCTCAGCCTAGATATAGTAGGGAGGGCCTTAGACCATCCCCAAAGAAATGTGCCTTACCCTCTCTGGGGAGTGGATAGGGGAAGGTAGGAGGGAAAGATAGAGGGAATGGAAGAAGGGGAGAGAGTGGGAACTGGGATTGGTATGTTAAATGAAAAAGGTATTTTCTTTTCTTTTAAAAAAATTAAAAATATAAATAAAAAATAAAAAAATTTCCCCTTTCTATAAGTGATTCAATTAAAAACTAAGAATATGAAAGTATTACTAAGTTGTGAATTTCTTCAAGGAAATAAAGAGATGGTAAAGTGATGTGATTATAATATTAAAAATAATTAATATTTTAATTACAATACTTATACTATTCAAAGGATTTTGTTGCAAGTATATTTTCTAATTTATTTAACCCTTGTAACAACACAGTAAAACAGATGCCATTATTATCTCCCAGTTTACAAATAAAACCTGGCTTACATAGAGATTCAATACGCTTGCCAAGGTCATACTGTTGAAAGGTTAAGAGAATTTTGAACCCAGCTTGTGTTAATAGTTGCTGTATTATAACAACCTATTTAGAGTTTATATAAATGTCTTCATGCTTCTCAAACTATGATGTGTATGATTATATTATGAGGTTATATGAAATCAAAAGGCAAATAAGACCTATCTTATTGGAACATCAATTATATTCAAGCATGCATGCTTTATGAATCTCATATGGTACCTTCTTTCCCTTTTTCCCTTCTTTCCTTCCTTATTATGAGTCAAGCATTTAAGCATCCAAACATTTCTGTGAAGTTAGGACTTCCCAATTTACTGATGAAGAATTAGACAAAATTTGGAGATTCAATGGGACTCATTAATACTAATTAATAAGGTCTGTCCTGTGACCACTTGATTCAAAATGCCAAATCAGCAAGGACCTCAAAAAAGGTGGCACATTCAAATTGGGAGAAATGTTAAATTCCAAGATGAGTAATATAGAGCTGATGAGAGGTGGATACATGTGTATTTGTACATAATGGGTAGAACAGTTACTCTGGACTAGTAGCAACAGAGGGTTTACCAACCCAAGGCCCATGGAGACAGAAAGAATGACTGCTAAAAAGCAGAAGAAAGAGTGGTATAGAAAAAGCTGCCTTGGAAGTAGCAGCAGCATTTGGTTAAGTGGCACAACCATCACAAGGAAATTTTATAGGGGAAAACCAAAGGAATTAACATCATGACCTTATCTTCCTCTTTGTTTCTGACCTTCTGTGGGAGCTCTGCTTAGCCAAACTCAGCCAGATGCCAGAGGGCAAGGGAGCTGGTTGCTGTAATCCTTACACTTCAGATTAAGAAGGGAAGAGGGGAGAAGGGCTGAAAGTGGTTGGGAAAAGGACAAATAGAAGACCTTGGCACAGTTCCTTTGAGAGATTGCTACAGGGCAACAGAAACCTCCCAGAATGTCTTCTTATCACTGTTTTTATCTATTGATACCACAGACATTCAGTAATCCAAGATACTAGTATCTAGCAAGTAGATAATAAAAATTGCAATATATACATAAAGTTATTGCTAGGTGCTCTGATAACATTTAAACTCCCAGTGCAAAAAAGAAACAAAAACAAAAACAGAGTAAAAGTACTTTCTAGTTTAATATGTATGTGTTCATGGCTGTGGAAGTCTTCTGCATGTCTCTGTAAAAGTAGAGAGGTTAGAAAATGGGAACAAGGATCTTTGAGAGTCAGTTAGGCATCTTTGTAATGGTTGTTCCGTCCCTTTAAGAGATAAGCCACGCCCACTCCTTCCCTCATCTGCTGAGGCAGGAAGGTCTTCCTTCCTGCTTACAGCCTTAGTCTCTTTCTCCTTTCTGTCTCCCTCTTGGAGAGGCAGCTTCCATCTCTCCGTTCTCCTCTCTCTCTCTCTCTCTCTCTCTNCTCTCCCTCTCCCTCTCCCTCTCCCTCTCTCTCTGCTTTTCTCCCCTTCTCCCCTCCCTTCCATAACCACTAAACAAATATCCAACCTCACTCTGCATGGTGTGCCTATCCATGTCTCTTTCTCTCACCCACTGCCCCTGCCACGTGTCTTTCTGTCCTGGACCAGCCACTGCTCGGGGACCTGCAGCTGTCCCTGCTTGGGATTGGTTGCTCTCAGGGCCGGCTGCCTGCCACCACATGGCCTGCTGACACCACTTGGGGACCTGCAGCGTTTCTGCTGCCTGTTGCCACTGGGGATCCTGCAGCATTTTTAATTTTTCCATTACAATATTTACTAGAGATAACTTAGAAGACTGATAAGAACTTAAGCCCATTATATTGACTGACCATATCTTACCAACTATTTTAACAACTATAAGCTGCTATATAGTGGGTACTATATGGAAAAGAAATTATCAAGCATGGTGACATCCTAAACGTTTTAAAGAATTTTCAGAAACATCTAAGTAAAACAGCTAAAACTGAATCAATTATTCAGTTGTTTTCCTAACACCTGACTTTTGGTACCACAGAAACATGTGTATATGAAAAACTCATTTAATCAAGTCAAGTTTCTCAATTTTTTAAAAGTTTGTATGGTCTCTCCACTCAAACAATTCTGACTAAACTTGATCCATTGATTTCATTATGCTAATAGTAGCTTAATTATTTATTCATAAATGACGGCTAAGCATCTGGTATATGAATTCTACATCAGAATTGGAGTTTTTTTAAATCACTGCAGTCTAGTTTTCTTATTCCCAGTTCAGTATCCCAGGGGCCTTCATTGAATCTCAAAAAACATTTATTCACAAGGCTAATTTTATTACCTCATGGAAAAAAAGTTCTAACTAGTCATGGGTAATATTTCCCCAAGGTTCTAGCCTTTAATTCAATTTCTACCAAACTGCACACTTTCTTCAAATCTTCTTTATGTTTCTTAAGAGCACCTTGGTTGTCATATTCTTTTGGACTGAATTTTGTTTAAAAAAGAACAGTGATAATTCAGATTAGGTTTATAAAATTGAAATGCTGACTGGGAAACAATTAGCAAAAGAACTCTGAAAAGACTGGAATCCATAGATATAAGCAAACATCTGCATTCTCCACATGCCAAGCCCGTATTTTTCTGAGAAGAAAATTTACACTTCTAATGATGTGGATGTGACTTGCTTAAGCAAAGGCTATTATGTGTTCACAAATCGATAAAGCAATAACTACTGCCTGGCCTGCCAATGAAAACACTGACACAAAGTCTATGGAGACTACTACATGAGGAGCCCAGATAAATGAATAACATAGCTACTTTAAAAACCTTAAAATTAGTCTACCAAAATTTCAGCCTCCCCCTCTACCTACATAAGAGTTCCTAATAAGGAGTGAAATCAGCACTATGAAATTGCACCTCCTTTCCTTGGCTTGAATGTGTCCCCCAAAGTTTATGTTATGGAAACTCAATCCCCAGTGCAACAGTGTCGCGAGGTGGAATTTTTCAGAAGCCTTTAGACCTTAAGGAACCTAACTTCATAAGTGGATTAATACTATTGTTAAAGGAGTGAGTTCAATTCACAAGTAGATTTATCATAAAAGTAAGTCTGATCTTCCCTTGTTTGAGTTGTACTTTTTTGACCTTCCAACATCTGGTGTGAACTATTATAGCACAAAGGCACTCAATGCACTCAGTTGAATTTTGAGAAATAAAACCCTTTCCTTTATATATTACTCTGAAGGTGCCTCCTTTGAGCAGTAGGCAGCACATCAATATTATAAATTACCCAGTCTACGGTACAGTAGTCTGTGGAGAATTCATTCCTAGACCCCTTGGAGATCGCCCAAAACCAAAGATAGTACAGATGTTGTATGTACTGTAACAGACTAACAACTAATAAAAGTAGAAAAATAAAGCAATGGACTGTAATAAAGGTTAGATAAATGTGTGCTCTCATTCTTCCTGTATTCCACTCTCACGTATAAGGGTATGTATATGTATATAGTTTAAATGAAGTTGATGCCACTTGGGAAAATAATGCTTCCCGCAAGAGCTATAGACTATCTAATAAAACCCCCAGTATTATACATAAGAAGCTCCCTTTAGAGTTGCTGGTCAGGTGAGTCTCAGAGACTCACTAAACAATATAGGCTACTTCTGTTTTCCTTGATTGCCTCCCAGAGGTTGCAGGGAAGTTCCTATTCCTGAAGACCCCATACACTTCAGACACAGGGTTCAGAGGACTCAAGATGGATCTAGCATAACAGCCTCTTTCACTGACTAGCTCTCATAGCATCAGAAAATACAGCCTTCTAGAATCTCCAGAGAATAAACTGGAGAAGTTGGAGAATAACAGTCAGAAGAGACAGGCGAGTGATGCCTAAACACCTTTATTCTGATGTAAATGGGAAACTTTATATAGCAGAGAAGAAACAGTCCAGAGCCCATTATGAAGGTGTTGATGCAGTTTGAGGAATTCTCCTTCCCGGGGAGAGGAATGAGTCACTAAAGACTCTCAGAAATTGGAACTTGCACTATCGATAACAGACATTTAAAGGGCAGATGCAGGAAGAAGCAAATGTTGCATGTGGCAGTAGTAGATGCAAGAGAGATGCTGGGAAAATCCTCTCCTATGCACTCTACCAGAGTATTAGTGATAGTTCTTTTTAAAACTGCTAGAGGACTCTGGGAAGATGGCATATCAGAAACAGCATCTGTGAGACCAGATCTTTCGGGGGAGGGGGAACAACAAATGGAGAACTGAGAGAAAGAGCCACACAAAAAAAAAAAAAAAAAAAAAAAAACAGAAATAAGACTGGGTGGGATTTATTTTAACCAATAGGAAAGTCAGCTGGGATGGTAAATCCAGCCACACTACGAAATGTGTGTGGAGCAGAATTCCACCGGTAAATGACCTGAAGGACTATAAACACATGGCACAGTTAGAGCAATAAAGATATAGTTCATACTATAGAAAATCTGAACCAGAGACTGAATTTAGCCATGGAAGAAAAAGTTGGACTACAGTAAATGACAGACATATATTAAAAAAAAAAACAGGGAATCTGAAACTGCAATAACTCCCAATATTCAAAATTCTTCTTCACCACCATTTCCCACAGGAGCTAGTAATCAGACAGATTAACCCTGGGAATGATGGAAGACTTTGGAATAGGGTAAACTCATCAAGACTGAATACACCAGAAGAAGACCATACCTGAGTACCACATAGACACAGCTCCAGAAAAGGAGTAAGGAAGCCTAAAGTTGAGAAATCTACAGCAGTGATAATCTCAGCTACCAGTCCTATAGGGAGTGACATGATAAGAATTATAGCTTTGTTTGAGTAGGTATGGCCTTGTTGGAGGAAGTGTATCATTGTGGGGGTGGGCTTTGAGGTCTCATATATGCTCAAGCCATGCCCCGTGTCTCAATTGACTTCCTGTCGCCTGCAAGATGTAGGACTTTCAGCTACTTCTCCAGCACCATGTATGCCTACATGACGCCATGTCCCACCATGATAATGGACTGAACCTCTAAACTGTGAACAAGCCATCAGAATTAAATGTTCTCGTGCATAAGAGTTGCCATGGTCATAATGTCTCTTCCAAGCAATAGAAACACCAAGTCAAACATATTTTGGATTTCATATTGTTTCTCATTTGTACTTACATGTGTGTATATACATGTGTGTGTATATATGTAATTGAAAATTTTATACATCTGTGCAATGTGTTTTGGCCAAGTCCACCCTTCCATGGCATCTACGTCAATTCCACCCCAAACCCCAATTTATATTGCCTTCCAAATTTATATGGCCTAAAAAAAAACATTAAATATACACTGCACTACCAGTATGTGCATGGGTGTAGGAGAATCCACTGGAGTATGGGTAGCCTATCAGGACTCACATCTTTAGAGAAAACTGAGTGTCCCTCTCAAAGCAGCCATCAGTTGCTAATAGCTCTCATCTAGGACATGACTGCCATTTGTCCCCTGCTGGTATTTGTCTGGCTTGATTGTGAGAAGGTCTTGTGCATGTTATCACAACCTCTGTGAGTTCCTATGTGTAACTGCTCTGTTGTTCCCTGAAAACACTGGTTTGTTGAAGTTACCCAACACCTCTGACTTTTTTTATTTATTTATTAAAGATTTCTGTCTCTTCTCCACTGCCTCCTCCCCTTTTCCTCCCCCTCCCACAATCAAGTCCCCATCCCTAGTCAGCCCAAAGAGCAATCAGGGTTCTCTGCCCTGTGGGAAGTCCAAGGACCACCCACCTCCATCCAGGTCTAGTAAGGTGAGCATCCAAACTGCCTAGGCTCCCACAAAGCCAATACGTGCAGTAGGGTCAAAAACTCATTGCCATTGTTCTTGAGGTCTCAGTAGTCCTCATTGTCTGCTATGTTCAGCGAGACCGGTTTTAACCCAGGCTTTTTCAGACCCAGGCCAGCTAGCCTTGGTGAGTTCCCGATAGAACATACCCATTGTCTCAGTGTGTCCTCGCGGTCCTGAGTTCCTTGCTCATGCTCTCTCCTGCTCGTGATTTGGACCTTGAGATTTCAGTCCGGTGCTCCACTGTGGGTCTCTGTCTCTTGTCTCCTTTCATCGCCTGATGAAGTTTAATATTCAGGACGATGCCTATATGTTTTTCTTTTGGTTCTTCTTATTTAGCTCCTCTAAGGACTCGAATTATAAGGTCAATGTCCTTTATTTATGGCTAGAAACCAAATATGAGTGAGTACATCCCATGTTCCTCTTTTTGGGTCTGGCTTACCTCATTCAGGATAGTGTTTTCTGTTTCCATCCATTTGCCTGCAAACTTCAAGAAGTCCTTGTTTTTTTACTGCTGAGTAGTACTCTAATATGTATATATTCCATACTTTCTTCATCCATTCTTCAATTGAAGGGCATCTAGGTTGTTTCCAGGTTCTGGCTATTACAAACAATGCTGCTATGAACATA
>NW_026068148.1:2193825-2199349 GCF_014885135.2 Alexandromys fortis
CTCCCAATCCAAGAGCAAGGGAGATCCTTCCATTTTCTGGTGTCCTCTTCTATTTCTTTCTTCAAAGACTTAAAGTTTTTGTCAAATAGATCTTTCACTTCCTTGGTCAGGGTTACCCCAAGGTATTTTATGCTCTTTGTGGCTATCGTGAAAGGTGATGCTTCTGTGATTTCCCTCTCTGTTTCTTTATCCTTAGTGTATAGGAAGGCAACTGATTTTTTGGAGTTGATCTTGTATAACACCTGACTTTTATTTTTTTTCTTCTTTCAGTATCTTAGTCTATGCATATTGATAAGCTATGGATCTCTATGTTAGTTATCATCTACTGATAAAAGAAACTTCTCTAATTAGGACTGAGATATGCACTAATCCATGGGTATAATGATGTCATTAAGAGTCAGTTTAGTACTACATCGATTTAACAGAACAATATTATTAGGTCCTCCACTGGACCCTATAACTTTTTTATTCACAGAAACTTGGCCACAATATGCCACTCACTGCAGCCCCAGTCTGTGCTCTATGTCCTAGACCCCATTTCGCGAGCTTCGGGCAAGGGGCTGGAGGTTGAGAATACACACAGATAGACAGACCGACACGTAGACCTTTAAACACTGATACCAAAGCCCCTCTTTATTAGCACCATGTAGGCTTAAATACACTGCAGTCAATGGCCAACAGGTGAAAATCCCATCCTCTGATCCTCTAAGCTAGGCAGAACTCCTAGTAACTTTAATTAGAAGGTTCTAGGAGAGAAGAGCAGCTGAAGACCAGAACTCATTAGTCCCAACAATAATCAAGCATGAGTTCTCTTTTATGGAGTGAACATAAGTCCAATTAGAAAGTGGCTGGCTACTCCCATAACACTGAGGCCACTATTGCACCTGACACATGCATATCCTGACAAGTCAGTCTTTCACAGCTGAGTAAGATTGGTGATGCTTTTTCCCTCCAGGAGTATTCATAACACCTTCCAGTACTATGAAAATGAGGCAGTGGGAATAAGGCTTCCACGTCAGTGCCAGGCAGTTTGGGGTATGTTGGTGTTTGTTTTTTAGAAGAAGACCAGGTTTAATGAATGCCAGCGCTCCTAGGTGGCCCCCCAGGAAAACACAGAGAGGGAAAAGAGGAGACCATGTGTTTATCTGGGGGCAGTTTAAATAGCCTATGCTCAGAGTGGTCTTGACCCTCCTTGGGGGGGGGTCACCATTTGGCAGGCTTTCTTGGAGTGGAGTCTGAACTGTGGTCACTCCCAGGGGAGGGAGCTTGGGTGACACTTCCAACCAGACATTCCAGACTTTTTTTGGATAAGGATGTTAGGGGTTGAGGTGATGCTTTCCAACCAAACATTCCAGACTCCTTGGATAAAGGGGTGTTGGTTACTTCCTGTGGGCATGGAGCAATGTGGGAGAGGGGAGAGTTGGGAGTTGGTGGGCTCATGTTCAGCAAGATGTATGGTTGAAGAAGCATCTGGTTTACTGTCAACTTGAAGACCTCAGGGAGATGACCTTGAGGGAGATGAGAAGGCAGGTGGCTAGGAGAAAAAATATATATTGTTATTATTGACCCTATGAATAAATAAACCAGACTACTACACCCAGCAAAGCTTTCAATCACCATCAATGAAGAAAACAAGGTATTCCATGACAAAACCAGATTTAAATAATATTTATCCACAAATCCAGCCCTACAGAAAGTACTAGAAGGAAAACTCCAAAGCAAGGAAGCTAAGTACACCATAAAAACACAGGTAACAGATAACCTCACACCAGCAAACCCCAAAGAAGGGAAACACACAAACACTATCAACAAAAAGTAGCAGGAATTAGCAATCACTGGTCATTAATATCTCTTAATATCAGTGGATTCAATTCACCTATGAAAAAAACACAAACTAATAGAATAAATGAAAGCAGGATCCATCCTTCTGCTGTATACAAAAAAAAAAACCTCAATCTCAAAAACAGACATTACCTCAAAGTAAAGGGGTGGGAAAAGGTTTTCCAATCAAATGAACCTAAGAAACAAGCAGGTGGAGCTATCATGATATTTAACAAAATAGACTTCAAACTAAAATCAATCAGAAGATATGGAGAAGAAAACTTCATATTCATCACAGGAAAAAGCCATTAAGATGAAGTTTCAATCCTAAACATCTATGCCCCTAATACAAGATCACCCACATATGTAAAAGAAACACTTACTAAAGCTTAAATTGTACATCAAACCCCACACTTTAACACTCCACTTTCTCCAATGGACAGGTCAACCAGACAGAAACTTATCTGAGAAATAAGAGAACTAACAGATGGCATGTCTCAAATGGGCTTAATAGACATCTATAGAACATTTCACCCAAACACAAAAGAATATACCTTCTTCTCAGCACCTCATGGAACCCTCTCTAAAACTGACCACATACTCAGTAACAAAGCAAGCCTCAACAGAAACAAAAAATTGGAATAATCCCCTATATCTTATCATATCACCATGACTTTAAGTTGGAATTCAACAACGCTAATTACAGAAAGCCTACAAACTCATGGAATTTGAACAGTGCTCCATTGAATCACCCCTAGGTTGAGGAAGAAATTAAAGACTTCCTAGAATTCAACAAAAATGAAGGTACAATGTGCCCAAACCTATGGGACACTATGAAAGGAGTGCCAGAAAGACAGTTCGTAGCACTGAGTGCCCACATAAAAAAAAAAAGTGAAGAAACTCATACTAGCAAATTAACAGCACACCTGAAATCTTTAGAACAAAAAAAAAGGAGACTTACCCAGGAGGAGTAGACGATAGGAAATAATCAAATTGAAAGCTGAAATCAATAAAATAGAAACAAAGAAAACAACAGAAAGAATATGAGAAAACCAACAAGATAGACAAAACCATATCCAAACTAAGCAAAAGGCACAGAGAGAATATCCAAATTAACAAAATCAGAAATGAAAAGTGGAACATAACAACAGACAAGGAGGAAATCCAGAGAATCATTGGGTCATACTATAAAAACCTGCACTCCACAAAATTAGAAAATGTAAAAGAAATAGACAATTTTCTAGATAGGTACCACGTACCAAAATAAAATCAATGCCAGGTGAACAATTTAAATATTAAAACCTGCAAGGAAATAAAAAACAGTCATCAAGAGCCTCCCAACCAAAAAAAGTTCAGGGCCAGATTATTTCAATGCAGAATTCTACCAGAACTTCAAAGAAGAGCTAATACCTGTGGTCCTCAAAGTGTTTCACATAATGGAAACAGAAGGAACATTGCCAAGCTCTTTTTATGAGATTACAGTTACCCTGATATCAAAACCACACAAAGACTCAACCAAGAAAGAGAATTATAGACCAATCTCATTCATGAATATTGATGCAAAAAATACTCAATAAAATACTGAATCCAAGATCACATTTTAAAAAATCATCCACCATGATAAAGTCGGCTTCATCCCAGAGATGCACAGATTCTTCAACATACAAAATTTATCAATGTAAATCACCATATAAATAAACTGAAAGAAGAAAAACCATATGATCATCTCATTAGATGCTGAAAAATCATTTTGACAAAAGTCCAACATTCCTTCATGATAAAGGTCTTGGAGAAATCAGGAATACAAGAAACATATCTAAACATAAGAAAAGCAATATACAGCAAGCCGACAGCTAACATCAAATTAAATGGAGAGAAACTCAAAGCAATTCCACTAAAAATCAGGAACAAGACAAGGCTGTCCACTCTCTCCATATCTACTCCAATCATTTATAGTTCTTGACGTTCTGGCTAAAGCGATAAGACAACAAAAAGAGATCAAGGGGATACAAATTGGAAAGGAAAACATCAAACTTTCGCTGTTTGTATATGATATGATAGTATATATAAGTAACTGCAAAAGCTCTACTAGGAAACTCCTACAACTGATAAATATCTTCAGTAATGTGGCAGGATACAAAATTAACTCAAAAACATCAGAAGTTCTCCTATATTCAAATGATAAGCTGAGGAAGAAATCAGAGAAACATCACTCTTCACAATAGCCACAAATAACATAAAATAACTTGAGGTAACACTAACCAAAGCAGTGAAAGACCTATTCGACAAGAACTTTAAGGTTTTGAAGAAAGAAATTTAAGAAGATACCAGAAAATGGAAAGATCTTCCATGTTCTTGGACAGGTAGGATCAACATAATAAAAATGCCAATCATTTCAAAAGTAATCTATAGATTCAATGCAATCCCCATCAATATCCCAACACAATTCTTCACAGACCTTGAAAGTACAATATTCAACTTCATATGGAAAAACAAAAAAAACGCAGAATAGCCAAAGCAATCCTGTACAACAAAGGAACGTCCAGAGGCATCACCATCCCTGACATCAAGCTCTATTACAGGAATACAGTAATGAAAACAGCTTAATATTGGCATAAAAACAGAGAAGATGACCAATAAAATTGAATAGAAAACCCGTATATTAATCCACATACCTATGAGCACCTGATTTTTGACAACAAAGCTAAAAAGTATACAATGGAAGAAAGAAAGCATCTTCAGCAAATGGTGCTAGCTTAACTTGATGTCAACCTGTAGAAGAATGAAAATAGATCCATAGCTATCCCCATGCACAAAACTCAAGTCCAAATGGATTAAGGACCGCAATATAAATCTGACCACAATGAACATGATAAAAGAGAATGTGGGAAGTAGCCTTCAATGCATGGGTGTTGAAATAAGAGCGGCGGGGCTGCGTCCCCAACACCCCAGCCGCTTGGCTAGCTCATGCCCGAAATAACAACACACAAACTGTATTCAATTAAACAATGCTTGGCCCATGAACTCTAGCCCTTACAGGCTAATCTCGCACCTGGACTAGCCCATTTCTAATGATGTGTGTAAGCACCCCAAGGTGTGCTTACCGGGAAGATTCTAGCCTCCATCCATCCTGGGTTGGAGTTGCCTGGGAGAGCGGAGCCTGTCGTCTCTGCTCCAGAGAGCAGAGCTGTCGAGTCCACCCGGGAGAGCTGAACATGGCGTCTCTGCTCCAGAGAGCAGAGCTGTCAGGTCTCTCCGGGAGCAGAGCAGAGTCTGACCTCACTTCCTCTTCCGCCCAGAATTCTATTCTGTTTACTCCTCCCATCTATGTTCTAAGCTATGAGGCCAAGCAGTTGGTTTATTATAATTAACCAATGACCTTCCTCCATCACATGGGCACAGGAGACCACTTCCTAAGTATAACCCCAATAGCACAGACACTGAGAGCAACAATAAATAAATGGGACCTCTTTTCGTTCACTACGCCTAAGCCTAAAGTCTTTTGGAATCCTGTCAGGTCTCCATTCCCTGGAATTCCAAAGAGAATGCCTGGGCTTGAGAAATAAGAGCAAAAGTATCCCTTGAAAGACTCAGAAAAGTATTCAGCTGGGTGGACAAAGAGCATCTACCTGAAGGAAGGTTTTGTGTGAATTAGATGAGCCATACTTCTCTCCACCTGTGCACTCAATTGTCCCTAGTCTGG
>NW_026068148.1:2201404-2216422 GCF_014885135.2 Alexandromys fortis
AACCAGAGCAAAAAAAAAAAAAAAAAAAAAAAAAAAAAAAAAAAAAAAAAAAAAAAAAAAAAAACTAGCCATTTCTGAAAAGTTCCAGCTAGTTGCAATTTTGCCTGTAGTTCCTACAGACTCTAAAAGCTTGAATTACAAGTATGGTTGCAAAGCTTTTCTTGAGTATTTTATTTGGTTTTCTTGGTTCCTGCTAATCCACTTTTTTTGCTGAGCTTCAATAATCTAAAAAGAAATGCAGTCTAGACACAGAAAGACAATTATCATATGTACTCACTCATACGTGGTTCTTAAACATAAAGCAAAGAAAACCAGCCTACAAACCACAATCTCAGAAAACTTAAACAACAATGAGGACAGTAAGAGAGACTTACGTAGATCTAATCTACATGGGAAGTAGAAAAAGACAAGATCTCCTGAGTAAATTGGGAGCAAGAGAACCTTGGAGGAGGGTTGAAAGGGGAAAGGAAAAGGCAGGGAGGGGAGCAGAGAAAAATATAGAGCTCAATAAAAATCAATAAAAAAAATAAATGGAGCCTAATGTATCTTACTCACATCTCTGCCTTTGGTTACTTTTGGCCGGTTCAAAGATGAGGTCGACTTTCAATAATAGAATTTAAAAGGTTTTTTCCCTATCATATTAACATGAATTGGAAATGGAGCAGCATTTGTTAAAAGCTATGCAAGTGATAGAACTAATTTTAAAGAGGGTACTCAAATAAGTAAAGTGGGGCTTCTTATATTTATGTGAGTCCACCTCTTGCTAGAACTTGTCATGATCCTACTGCACGTACTGGCTTTGTGGGAGCCTAGGCAGTTTGGATGCTCACCTTACTAGACTTGGATGGAGGTGGGTGGTCCTTGGACTTCCCACAGGGCAGAGAACCCTGATTGCTCTTTGGGCTGACGAGAGAGGGGGACTTCATCGGGGAAGGGGGAGGGAAATGGGAGGTAGTGGCGGGGAGGAGGCAGAAATCTTTAATAAATAAATAAATAGTGATTAGCACAAAATTCTTAATTTTACCCAGGTTATTAAACAGTAAATAGCTCACTAATTTCCTCTAAAACTGCTCCTTCTTCTCCACTTGTTCCATAGAGACAACACAACTATCAAATGCTTGCATGGTGTCTTCTGTTGGATATTAAGGAAAAAAGATTTGTTCTCTATGCCGTTGAGTCAAGAAAATAAAAGGAAAAATGGAAACAAATTGAATCCAAGATCTTATCTGTGTTAAGACTGTGAACATTGGTGAGTCCTGAACATGAATGGAGGAGCAGGAACTGCAATCGCTAAGGACAGAGGGAAGGTCAAACATTAGACAAGCTAGGTCCTAGGAGTCAGCTATACAAATATATACCACACCTCGACACACTGAACTTGCAAAAAGTAGAAGTGCCACTCAAATCTAAAGACATACTATGTGCAAAGTATTGATCTAGGTTGTTGAGGTACAGCAGTGAGCAAAAGAGACAACCCTCCTTCAGTTGTCTTGGGGATTATATTCTAACTGCCATTTTAATGTTACTTCTTTGCTTTGGCATTTCTTCTTCACTTTCATTACCACAATCCCAGTTTCTTTACTTCTTTCTGGTCCAGGAGATAACAATTCTCTTAATTACCTTCCCTCTACGCAAGTTAACAGCCCTAAATGCCTCCCCTCCTAAATGTCAAAAACTTAACATTTCTGGAACATGTTTAACATCTTTAAACATGTTACTGATCATCTACCCCAGATCTTTCAATAGTTACCAACTATTATGAATTAATCCTAAAACCTATAGGTCATCATTACGACCATTTTTAACATGGTCAAATATACTTTTACAGCCTTGTCCTAACCCACTGACCTATCCTGCCTTCACATTTCAGTCACGCTGTGATTGCTCAAGAAATGCCTTTTGCAGCGGTCGGATCAATAAATCACCAATAATTGATATTTAAACAAATTTAATAACAAAACAGACTCACAAAACCAAGGTTCCAGCGGGGTAGCCAGCGGAAACAGGAGAGCAAGCGGAAGGGCCCGCGCAGCCTCTGCCCGCGCACTATATCAGTAAACATACGCCTGAGCGCAGCCCGCCCCCAAGGGGAGGGCTTATCCCTACAGCCTTTACCTGTCTTCCTCACTTTGGCTTGAATTCTGGCCTCACAATTTTAAATGTCCAATTCATTCTTCTCCCTTAAGGTCCAGCTGGCACTAAAGTAGCTAATCACAGATAATCTGCATGCATTTTCCCCTTCTCAGCAATATATTCCTCTCCTTCAAAGATCAATAAGCTCAGCCACTGTTAACTTTTGCCATATTCCTCCCAAATTTGAATCCCTATTCAGAGATTAGAACCTCACAATATGTAGACAGATTTACTTTATAACAGTCTGGCTGAGGGAGAAGAGATGGCTCAGCACATAAGAGTACTATTGCTCTTCCAGAGGACCCAGTCTTCGTCCCTAACACCCACATAATAGGGACCAACTATCTTTAACTCCAACACCTTCTTCTGGCCTCCATGTACACTGCACACATACATGATGCAGGCAAAACACCTATACACGTAAAATAATTTTTTAATCTTAAAAATATAGATTAAAAATGAATTCTAGCTGGCCCCCAAGTATCTCCTTTTCTGGTACTGTGAAGATTTTTTTTTTGATTCTATCTCCCTTTCCTTCCGTGTCTGCCACATGTGGTGTTAGGGTGTGAAAATTTGTGTGCCCAAATATTTAAATTTTACCCTTCAAGTTGATAGAATGCTTTCCAAGGTTAGGGTTTTCATTGGAGGTGAACATTCAACCGGGGAGGACCCTCAGGAAAGGGATGAATGCCTTTATAGTAAAGCCAAAACCTCTTACCTTGTGAAGAGACAGAATAAAATGCCATCCTAGAGAAAGTAGCCCCTTACTGCACACTGCAAACACCTTGACCTTGGATTCCTCAGCCTCCAGGATGGTTAGAAATACATTCATCTTATTTAATCAGAAATCTCTCAAAGGCACATTCATTACAATATCCTAAATGTATTTTAAGACATGATCTCTATGAGTTTTTCTATATTTTGACCAAGAGCCAAAATGACAAAGATAACCTTGATTTCATCTGCTAACTCCAGCATATCCCCTCCTCCCCTGGCTCCCTTGATTGGTTAGTTACCAAAAACATTAAATGCAAAGAATTACACTTGGTTGGTCGATTCTGTATGAAGAAGGTAGCAGTGGTGTAGGCTGAAAATTCACCCACTTCACCAAAACTTTCAAACTTCAGTACCCTCCCTTCACCAGTCTCACTTTGCAAATTGCTGCAGGCTTCCCCAAATCTAGGAAGCTATTTAAATCCACAGCATTATCTTGTCACTTGTATCAGCAGTAGATGTGTAGCCCCATAAAAGTGATCCATACCTATTGCTCTGCAGATATACTAAATCTGACCCCAATTATACCCTAACAACATTTCAACCAATGAAAACAATGTAGAAACACAAGCCAACAAGATAATTGTGTGTACACACACACACACCAATAACAATGCTACTTTAACTGGAAGTTCTCACTTTAGTGGTTCTTTGCTAAGGTGAAAAAAATCTTTTTAGGGAGATGGGAAAGTCTTCAGCAAAGATGGGAGTGAGAGCTAATTTGGCATTTGACTTAATGCAAGAAATATGCAGCATCAATGGGAATGCAGTGTCTACTTAACATTAATATATTTTTCCTAGTTTGATGACAAATATTTGTGAGTGGGAAATGCATCCAAATATGTGCTTAAACTACAGAACACAAGTCTTAATTTAATTTCAGACATTTAAATACACTGCTTTTGAAGTTCAGGAAAAACAATTTTGTTTTGGAATTCCCACCTAATATTCTACATTACAGCTTAAAGTCTAGTGCTGTAATTAAACTTTCTGATATAAAAGCACAGAAAATAAATATTGATACATTCTTCACTCCTCACTGGAAAGAATATGATCACTAATCAGCTCTGGGCTTCTGTAAGCCTCTTACACATTTACAATACTGCTAAAATAGTGGCTGGGAATGTTTATGGTTTGTTTTGTGTTTTTTTTATGTTAAATGGAGAAGGAAAAGGACATAGGCATTGAATTTTTTACTCAGACCACTTGTCTAGTAAACTAATGCTAAATGTCAGTGTGTGTGTGTGTGTGTGTACTGAAAGGTCTGAATGTACTCTAATTACTGCATCCTGTCAATAAAAAGGGGAAACAAAAGGGGAAAAAAGCTTTGTCCTTCCTGTCCTACCATTTTGGATCTTTCCTTCCTCTGGGACAGTTGTAATTTGTCTTTTAGATTCTTCCAGCAGAAATTGACTTCATTTAGTACGCTCCAGACTCTGGCACCCACAAAAGAATGGTTGGAAAACAGTGATACTCTAGTAAAAAGGAGCATTCTATTACAGTTTTCATTATTTGTTAGGTTGCCAGTCTTCGCCATGGCTCCCCTCCAGCCATATTTACTCCTCATGCCCTTCAAATCTGCACTGTCTTCTTCAAGAGTTCATTCCCCTGACTCTCTATCCATTCATAATGATGCTCCTGGCATCTGGCTTTTCTTCCTTTATGGTTCCCCATGCATGTGATTCTCAGATCTAGCACTAGCAGAAATCTCTCCCTTGGAGACTTGTTTCTTCAGCTTTACAGCACACTAAGGACACTGGCTTACAGCTACCTCAAAGTCAAATTTATTCCATCCCCAATCCATTTTCCCGTTAGTCCCCCACAATTCGGTGTTCTCTTTCAACGTCAGAGCTCCTTAATTGCTGCATATATGTGTGTAATATACATAATATATGTTACATAAATATTTATATATTCCTAAGTATAACCTGTTCAGCCTGTGTAATGTTACTTATATGTGTGTTTTCATGGCTGATGCCTTGGCATTGGATAACCAGTTGGTATACTCTTCCTTAGAGAAGACAGCTTCCAACACTGTCAGCATTTAATTGTCTGTAGTTCTTTGGTGTTTGCTGTGACATTGTGTCTCCTAGTAATGTCAGAAACTACACCCCTAAAATCTCACCAATATTACTGCCTAAACATGAGCTGAACAAGGACCCCTCCAATGGACATGCCAAAGTCAACAGGAAAATGCTCACAAAGCCTCAACCATATACAAGAAAAATGGAGATGTTCTTTCTGGAACTCACCAAGGCCAGCTGGCCTGGGTCTGGAAAAGCATGGAATAAAACCGGACTTGCTGAACATAGAGGACAATGAGGACTACTGAGAACTCAAGAACAATGGCACTGGGTTTGGATCCTACTGCACGTACTGGCTTTGTGGGAGCCTAGGCAGTTTGGATGTTCACCTTACTAGACCTGGAAGGAGGTGGGAGGTCCTTGGACTTCCCACAGGGCAGGGAACCTGGTCTGCTCTTCAGGCTGATGAGAGAGGGGCAGTTGATTGGGGGAGGAGGAGGGATATGGGAGGCGGTGGCGGGGAAGAGACAGAAATCTCTAATAAATAAATAAATTAATTTAAAAAAATTCTTCCTTAATCTTGTTATTATAGTCTGCCAGTATTCAAACCCTCTAGACTTCATTTCTTCTAACAACTGCATAACTTGGAGAACGTTTCCCATTCACCTATGTCCCATTTAAATGATCTCATAGCAATTATTTCATTTGGCTTCATGTGTTAACACTGTTAGTCGCTTTGATATGTATGCCCTACTCCAGCATTTCAGACTGTCATAGCATAAGTCAAATTGGTCAATTCAGAAAGGCTGCTGTGCCTTAAACTAAATGTACTGCCTTCTTACCATCTGCAACATTAAGGATTCTGATTATTCAGGTAACATAATGCTATTTCCCATTAAATCCTATCATTAAGATGTAAGAATACAAAGAGAAATACCACATCCAAAGTATTGTTTAAAAGAAAGAATGGTGCATAGAAGTTAATAATGAAAGTTAATATACTTTGTAGGCATAATGGAATAAGTTAAAGAATACCAAAACAAAGTGAAAACAAAAACAAAAACTAATGCATGTTATAACTAAACTTAAAACATTGACTTTGATCTATTCTCATGATTCATTTGTATCTGTTTTTTTTAAAAACAACTCAATTTTGTTTACAACTCTAAGTTAATTTTGACTTTCTTCCCTGTTTCTGTTTTGCTGTGAGCCATACTTCTGGATTTCACAACATCAATCACCACATAACAGGGTTATTGAAAAACAGGCTCTATCCAAAATTGATATCTACAGATCTTCCTGCTTAGAAGAGATCTTTGAGTTATTAGCTAGAGCAGATCTACACAGAGAGTCATGTCCTAGCTATATTTTTCTCTGAAACTATAAGCTAGATATGAAGAGAAGTGGGAAAGTAGAAATAAGGCTTTCTGCTTCAATACAGTTTCCTCAACATCCTCAATATTATTGCTACTCATTAATTTTACATTGTTGCTTTAGAAATGGCAAAATGAAATTATCTAGGCAGTAAATAGATAAATCACATTCATCAATATGGGGACCACAAATGTTAAATTAAAAAGGCTTTGAGAATCCAAGCATAATAGTTTGGGTGCATAATCTACACACTCAGGAAGCTTAATGGATGTGTTTGAGAATAGCAAGCTCCAGGTCAATATGGCCTACACAGTGAGGCCATATTTAAAAGGAAGTATTTAAAAGGAAGAAGGAAAAAGCATTTGAGGAGTGATTTGCATTACTTTTTTTTAAAATCAAAGAATGCAGAGCAAATCTTTATTGGAGCCTAGTTAACAGGCTTCTGAAGTTTAGGGAAGTATTTTTTACTATTAATATTTTTATTATTTGTAAAACAATCTTATTTTACATACCAATCTCAGTTCCCACTCCCTGCTCCTCCCACTCCTACATCTTCTCCCCATTCCAGCCCCCACCATCCACTCCTCAGAGAGGATGAGGTCTCCCATGGGGAGTCAATAAATTCTGTCACATCACTTGAGGCAGGACCAAGGCCCTCCTCCCTGTATCTAGGACGAGCAAGGTATCCCTCCATAGGGAATGGGCTTCAAAAAGCCAGTTCATGCACTAGGGATAAATACTGGTTTTGTGGACAGTGACCCCATAGGCTGCCCAAGCCATACAACTGTTGCTCACATTCAGAGGGCCTAATTCAGTCCTATGCAGGTTCCCGAGGAGTCAGTCCAGAGTCAATGAGCTCCCACTTTCTTGGGCCAGCTGTTTCTGTGGATTTTAGGGAAGTATTTTAATTGTAATTACATACAGGACTGATTTCTACAATCTCCTCATTTATTCCACTTGAAGCCTTTAAATGTCTTCATTTTTCCTCAGGACAGATTTTTATAAATAAATCCAACTTTTAATGAGTGAAAATCTAATCATTTCTACATATTTACTGGATTTAGGTTTGGTTTGTTCTTGTTTTCTGAATTCGTGAGTTGCATCATTAAGTCATTTATTTGTGCTTTTTCAGCTTTTTAAATATAGCCATGTAGAACTATAAATTTCCTCTTGTGACTGTTTTTAATGTACCCCGGAGGTTTTGTTGTATTGTGTTTTCATTTTCATTTGCTTCCAGGAAAGCTTTTATTTGTTTCTTGGTTTCCTTCTGACCTAGTCACCATTTAATAACACATTGTTTAATCTCCATGAGTTTGTGTACTTACTAGAGATTCTTTACCATTGATTTTAAGTTTTATTATATCATGGTAAGATAGGATGTACAGAGGTATTTCCATTTTTATTTATTGAGATTTGTTTTATATTTCAGTATGAGTATGTTGTCTGGAAGAATCTTCCATGGTTTTATGAACAGAACGGGTATCCTTTAGTGTTTGGGTGGAATATTCTGTATTCTATTAGGTCCATTTAATGTGTTGTATCATTTAATTCCAATGCTACTCATGCCTGAGATAGAACAATATTGGTGAAGGAATAAAATAGAATCGCTATGCTGAAAGAAGTGTCTGCGATCGGGCACTTTAAGAATTAAAGACATTTTAAAATCAGCAGTGCCTATACATGGGAATAATAGAAAGCGGACACATAAGACTAGGCACGAAACAAGGAAGGTCTGAAAAGAACAGAAAAAATCCTTCATCCTTCATGCTGGGCTGGTCTTGAGATTCATAGCATGCTTTACTAATCAGTGACAGATTAATTATCAGTGACAATTTAATTTGATAAGAATGAGTCTACAAAACTGCTAAGATCTATGGTTCTTTAAAAGTGCATTTTAAAAATCAAATATATACGTAAAGAAATAGGAAAATGTGACAGACTAGAATAATAAAATACCATGGCTGAAACCATCTGTCTTAGTTAGCTTTAACCATCAATTTTGCATGACCTAGAGTCATCTGAGAAGACAACCTCAATCAAAATTCCCTAGATCAGACTGGACTGTGGACACATTTCTGGAAGTGTGTCTTGATGTAAGAAGACCCATCACACCATGAGTGGCACCATTTCCTAGGTAGGCAGGCTAGTGAGCCAGCAAGCAGTTTTCCCTGTAGTTTCAGTTTCAATTTTCTGCTTGAATCTTGTCAGGTTCTGTGGACCCAGACTTCAGGCTGACTTGCTATAAACATTGTATGCATGCACAATTTATATAATCCCAGAGTCCAGAGCTATTACTGTGGAGAGAAATCAACAGGTATATATAAGTATATTTGTGTTTCATTCTCAACCTTACAGACCTACACACCAGCTCAGTGTTCCCAAACATTGTGGCAACTACCTGTATACCAAGCTAGACAAAAATTCAGAATCTCTGGACAAGCAAAGGTATTTTCCCAAATAAAAAGGTAGAGTAGAAGAGAAGAAGTCAAACTCTCACTGTTTGATGATGATATGATAGTTTACAGAAACGATTCCAAAAATTCTACCAAGGAACTTCTACGACGCATAAACACTTTCAGTAGTGTAGCAAGATACAAGATTAACTCAAAAAAATCTATAGCCCTCCTGTACACAGATGATAAAAGGACTGCTGAAGAAATCAGAGAAACAATATCCTTCAAAATAGCCACAAGTAGCATAAAGTATCTCGGAGCAACTAACCAAACAATTGGAAGACCTATATGACAAGAACTTTAAATCTTTGAAGAAAGAAATTGAAGAAGACACCAGAAAATGGAAAGATCTCCCATGCTCTTGGGTAATTAGAATTAACATAGTAAAAATGGAAATCTTACCAAAAGCAATTTACAAATTAAATGCAATGCCCATCAAAATCCTAGAAATATTCTTCACAGACCACAAAAGAACGGTGCTTAACTTCATATGGAAAAGAAAAAAAAAACAGGATAGCCAAACAATCCTGTGCAATAAAAGAACTTCTGGAGGCATGACAATTCCTGATCCCTGACTTCAAACTCTACTACAAAGCTTCAGTACTGAGAACAGCCTGGTATTGGAATAAGAACAGACAGAAGGACCAATGGAACAGAATAGAAGACTCAGATATTAATCCACACAATTTCAAACACCTGATTTTTGACAAAGAAGCAAAAAATAAATGGAAAAAGAAAATCATATTTAACAAATGGTGCTGGCATAACTGGATATCAACATATAGCAGAATAAAAATAGACCCATATCTATCACCATGCACAAAACTCAAGACCAAAGGGATCAAAGACCTCAATATAAAGCAAGCTACACTGAACCTTATAGAAGAGAAAGTGGGAAGTATACTTGAACACATTGGCACAGGGAACCACTTCCTAAATGGAAGCACAGACACTGAGAGAAACAATTTCAGTAGTGTAGCAAGATACAAGATTAACTCAAAAAAATCTATAGCCCTCCTGTACACAGATGATAAAAGGACTGCTGAAGAAATCAGAGAAACAATACCCTTCAAAATAGCCACAAGTAGCATAAAGTATCTCGGAGCAACTAACCAAACAATTGGAAGACCTATATGACAAGAACTTTAAATGGGACCTCCTAAAACTGAAAGGCTTCTGTAAAGCAAATGGCATGGTAAACAAGACAAACAACAGCCTACAGAATGGGAAAAGATCTTCACTAACCCCACATCAGACAGAGGTCTGATCTCCAAAATATATAAAGAACTCAAAAAATTGATCATCAAAAAAATAAACAATCTAATAAAAAAAATGGATTACAGACCTAAACAGAGAACTCTCAACAGAGGAATCTAAAATGGCTGTAAGATACTTAAGGAAATGTTTAACATCCTTAGCCATCAGAGAAATGCAAATCAAAACAACTCTGAGATTCCATCTTACACTTGTAAGAATGGCCAAGATCAAAAACACTGATGACAACTTATGCTGGAGAGATTGTGGGGAAAAGGGAACACTTCTGCATTGCTTGTGGGAATGCAAACTGGTACAGCCCTTTTCCCTTTTGGATGTCAGTGTGGAGATATCTCAGAAAATTAGGAAACAACCTTCCTCAAGACCCAGTAATACCACTTTGGGGTATATATCCAAAAAATGCTCAATCATACCACAAGGACATGTGCTCAACTATGTTCATAGCAGCATTATTATTTGTCATAGCCAGAACGTGGAAACAACCTAAATGGCTCTCGACCAAAGAATGGATAAGGAAAATGTGGTATGTTTACACAATGGATTACTACACAGCAGAAAAAAATAACAACATTTTGAATTTTGCAGACAAATGGATGGAGCTAGAAAGCATTATTTTGAGTGAAGTAACCCAGACACAGAAAGACAGTTATCACATGTGCTTACTCATAAGTGGTTTTTAAACATAAAACAAAGAAAACCAGCCGACAAATCATAACCCCAAAGAACTTAGACAACAGTGAGGACACTAAAAGAGACTTACATAGATCTAATCTACATGGGAAGTAGAAAAAGACAAGATCTCCTGAGTAAATTGGGAGCATGGGGATCTTGGGGGAGGGTTGAAGGGGGAGAGGAGAGGCAGAGAGGGAACAGAGAAAAATGTATAGCTCAATAAAAATTAACAAAAAAGGGTAGAGTAAAGAAATGGGAATAGATCCTTGTGTCTTCAAATGTACAAACACAAACACATGGCCCAAGTGATCAAATATAATCAGGCGAGTATACTATTGACAGATAAAGAAAGCATCAGTATGTAAACTTGAATGTAAAGGGATGAAGTCTCCAGTAAAAGATATAGCTGAACAAATTTTTCAGGACTCAAATACACACCTAACACAAAAGACTCACTCAACATTTAATGACATACATAAACTGAAAGTTAAAGGTTAAAAAAAAAAAAAACAAGCAAATAGAAGTCATAAAAGCAACAGCAGCTGTACTTATATAAGGTAAAGTATATCTGAAGTAAAACCTTGTAAATGAGTGCGTTGGCATAGACACCTAAACCCAGCCCCAGAAGGTGGAGGCAGGAAGATTTCAAGTTTGAGGCAGTTTGAGATTACATAGTAATATCCAGTCCAGCTTGAGATACATTTTACACTCCTATCTCAAAAACCAAAACTTAACCCATAAAATAAGATGAAGAAGATCATTGTGTAAGATAAAGGTGCCATGTTACTAGGAAGATAAAACAATTATATATACATGTAGCATAGGAGCACCAAACTACATACAACAAACATGAAATGAAAGATAGTAATAGAGGGGGACAACAATGTATCTCTTTTAACAATAAACATCACTGAACTGGAAAATCATTAAGGAAAATTTATGCTTGAACTACATTTTGGAACAAGTGGATATATATGTGTGTGTGTGTGTGTGTGTGTACATATATATATACATACATACATTCATACATATAACACATTCCATCCAACAATAGCAGAATACGCATTTCTCCTAAGTGCAATAGAACAATCTCCAGAAGAGATCACATGCTAAGCCACAAAACAAGACTTAACAAATGTTAACAAGATTGAAATCAGATGAATGACCACAATGGTATGAAACTAGAAATCAATAACAGAGGGAATTTCAGAAAATTTAAAAATTCGTGGAAATAACCAAGGAGTCAAAGTAAAACTTTAAAGGAACAATTTAACATACACTATGAAAAAAGATACACAAAATACCGAAACATGTAAGATACAGCAGCAGCCTTTCTAAGAAGTAATGTGTCAGCAATAATTGCTTCCTTCAAAAGAAGAAAGGTCTCAAGCAAACAGCCTAAGATTATACCTCAAGGAACTACAAAAAGAGCAAACAACAAAGTCCAAAAATAATATGGGGAGGGAAGTAATGAAGATCAGATCAGGAAAATTGAAATGGAGACTAAAAAGCAACAGGAAAGATCAACCAAACCAAAAATTGGTTTTTGAAAAGATAAACAAAATTAACAGAACTTTAGACAGACTACAAAGGAAACAGAAAAAACTCAAATTCAATCAGAAACGGAAAAGGAAACATTAAAACTGATACAATAGAAGCAGAAGGGGTCCTGGGAGACTGTTATAAACAGCTATGTATAAACACATTGGATAACCTAAAAACACGGGTACATTCCTAAACACAAAGAACTTACTCTTGTTAATCATGAACATGTGAGAAACCTAAATAAACTAATGAGAAGGACATTAAATTTATCTTAAAAATTCCCATGAAAGAAAAGCTCAAGACTAATGGTATGAATTTTTAATTATATCAAATATTTTTAAAAAAAAACCAACTAACATAAATCCCTCTACTTCTCTTCTAAAAAAAAAACTGAAGCAAGGATAATAATACTTGCAAACTCTTTAGCAACATTATCCTGAGTCTAAAATCAGACAAGATCACTACAAAATTAAGAGAAAATTACAAGCCAGTGTCCCCAATGAACATAGACACGAGAATTCTAATCAAAATATTAGAAAATGAATTCATCTGCCCATAAAAACACAATTTACTATAGTTAAGTGGAATTAATTTCTAAAATATAATGTCTTGCTAATATAAGAAACAAAGTTATAAATATTCATAGCAGTATCTTATTTTTATGTACTAGAAGAATTAATATCACAAAATAGCTTTATTATCAAGAAGTAAAAGTGGCTAAACACACATAAATATATAAGCATGACAAAATATTAACAGAACAAAGGACAAAAAGCCATGTCAACAATATTAATTATTGATAAAATACTATATACACTTTAATGATTTAAAAAACATAGCTCAATAAATTGCATCCAGAAGTAATGCAGCTCAGCATAAAATGCCACCTAATGTCATGTTCCAACTCAAAACTTGAAATCTTGGATGAGAAGAGTCAAGGCAATTCATACCATAAACAGAGAGAGGGAGAAGCATAAGAAACAACAATAACAACAAGAAAAGTGACTGATTAGACAGCTGAAAAGCATGGGAAACAGGAAAGGCTATACAGAGGAAGGCAAGAAACAGCCCTTATCTTCTGCTCCAGCATCATGGTAGGGAGGGGAGATGGAGGAACATCTGCAACCAAAACTAGGAATCCTGGTAGCAGCAGACTGGCAGTCCTAGCATCAGGACTGCCACAATTCTTACCTCCCTTAAATTCCATCTGGAATTTTTTTATTGATTTTATTGAGATCTACATTTTTCTCTGTTCCCCTCCCTGCCTCTCCCCTCCACTTCAACCCTTTCCCATTGTCCCCATGCTCCCAATTTACTCAGGATATCTTGTCTTTTTCTATTTCCCATATAGATTAGACCCATGTATGGTCTCTCTTAGGATCCTCATTGTTTTCTAGGTGCTCTGGGATTGAGATTTGTGGGCTGGTTTTCTTTGCTTTATGTTTAAAAATCACTTATGAGTGAGTACATGAGATAATTGTCTCTCTGGGTCTGGGTTACCTCACTCAAAATGATGTTTTCTAGTCCCATCCATTTGTCTGCAACATTCAAGATGTCATTAATTTTTTTTCTGCTGTGTAGTACTCCACTGTGTAAATGTACCACATTTCTCTTATCCATCTGGAATTTTATAGAACAATGACTTCACTCTCATAGAAAGTAAGCGTTGGTGCTCTTCGTATTCCAGAATACTATCACTAGGTACCTCCTTAAGATGGGTTCTACTGTTTGACACTGCACTACTCTAGGGACCTATAGGAACCAAGAAATTTACAGAAATCCATTATTTCCCTTATCAGATTAGAAATAATATTATAATATCTTCCTCATCAAATGGACAATCCAATGTCCTGTTTTCAAGAACTGGAAATAATATCATAATATCTTGCTCATCAGATGGACAATCCAATCTCCAATTTTCTAGAAGCTGGAAAGAAAAAAATTAATGTGACTTTCTCCATCAATAATACACATATCATGGTCAATTTATAATACATTCCACCTGAGTCAATAGGAGAAATCAGGTTCAGAGCATAATTCATTTCATCTGAAGACACAAACACAAAAACATTCTATTCATTGAGAAACCACTTTCACCAGGTGGTGGTAGCAGTACTCAGGAGGCAGAGGCAGGCAAATCTCTTCAGTTCGAGGACAACATGGTCTACAGAGAGAGTTCCAGGAGTACCAGGACTACATAGAGGAACCCTGTCTCAAAAATAAAAAAAAAATAAAACAAACAGAAAACAACTTTCAGTTTTACTTTTTCTGTGTCCAGAACTCTCAACTCCATCTGGCTAGATGCCAGTAACACAGGTCTAACTCACACTGCTAGTCATTGAGTAATGGGTTTATTTGATAGAACATTCAACTGACTCTTTTATATGGAGGTCTTGATAGGACACCTTTTAAGATTCACTTTTTCAGTATTTTACTGAGTATTTTTGCATAAATTTTCATGAGTGAGTTTGGTATATAATTCTCTTTCTTAGTAATATCTTTCCTTGGTTTGCATTTCAGGGTAACTGTAGCTTCATAAAAAGAGTTTGGCTAGGAAGGTGAACGTCCAAACTGGCTAGGCTCCCACCAAGCCGGAACATGAAGTAGGATCAAAACCCCTTGCCATTGACCTTGGCTTCTTAGACATGGACGGAGGGGGGAGGACCTTGGACTTTCCACAGGGCAGGGAACCATGACTGCTCTTTGGATAGGAGAGGGAGGGTGAGAGGAGTGGGGGGAGGGGGAGAAGAAAGGGGGGAGGGGGAGAA
>NW_026068148.1:2216738-2219004 GCF_014885135.2 Alexandromys fortis
CTAACTCTCTCAGTGTTACTTTCTACATATTCTCCTGAACTTGACTCCGGACATGCATTTTTAGCCTCTTCAGGCTTTTGCATCACAACTGCCTCCCTTAGACATGGAAGATTGCTTATCACGGAGGGCTGCTTATCATCCTGCTATCCTAGTCTGGAAACTTCTTGCTCCATCTCAGGCTTCAGGAAGTAAACGCAACCAGAGATAGCTCCCGTGTACAATGAGTGAATGAATATTCCTGATGGATTTCTAGAAGTGGGATGTGTTGAGCATTCCAATGGTCTAGTTAGAGGAGATAACAAAGTCAGTTGCTTTTGTGGGATATTTGTACACTGTGAAGATGTATTGTTGTGATTGATGTAACAAAAAGCGGAATGTTCAATAGCTAGGCAGGAGAGATAGGTGGGACTTCCAGGTAGAGATAGAGCACCAGAAAGAAGGAGGCAGAGTCACCAGCTAGATGCCAAGGAAGCAGGATGGGCAGCTCAGAATAAAGGTAACAGCCATGTAAAAGAACATAGATTAAAAGAGATGTGCTAATTTAAGTTGTAAGAACTAGTTAGGAACAAGCAAGCTAAGGCTGAGCTTTCATAATTAATATTAAGTCTCTGTGCCCATTTTTTGTGGTACAGCAGCCCAAAGAAAAATCTGTCTACAGACCACGAGCAAGGAACTCAGGACCGCGAGGGGTGCACCCACACACTGAGACAATGGGGATGTTCTATCGGGAACTCACCAAGGCCAGCTGGCCTGGGTCTGAAAAAGCTTGGGTTAAAACAGGTCTCACTGAACATAGCGGACAATGAGGGCTACTGAGTCCTCAAGAACAATGGCAATGGATTTTTGATCCTACTGCACGTATTGGCTTTGTGGGAGCCTAGGCAGTTTGGATGCTCACCCTACAAGACTTGGATGGAGGAGGGTGGTCCTTGGACTTCCCACAGGGCAGAGAACCCTGATTGCTCTTTGTGCTGACAAGTGAGGGGGACTTGATTGGGGGAGGGGGAGGGAAAGGGGAGGCGGCGGTGGGGAAGAGACAGAAATCTTTAATAAATTAAAAAAAATGAATAAAAAGCCAAATTTTTCGTTACCAATAAATGGTTGAAATAGCCCTAAAAAAAAGATTCACTATGTCATATTTACTTGTATTCACATAGCCTTTACATGCCCCACTGAAATGAAACAAATGACCTTTTATATTGAAATATGTACTCAGCCACTCAGAAGAACCAGGGTCAGCCAAGACAGAGGCTGGAAGTAATGTGCTGACCTGCTTTACCATACATTGAAATACTTGAAGAGGTTGTGCACCTCCTCTCTCCTGACCTCATGGCCCAGAAGTTCTTGAGATTTCATCTCTTTTGAACTTTGCTAATCCTTATGCAAAGCAAGCAGACAGAAACAGATAAAAAGAGGTATTTCTCGGGCAAAGATAATTTAAGGATACAGTGAAATACAATTACAAAGACCAACTTATTCCCAGTCTTCAACACGTGTGGATGTGTGTGGATGTGTGTGCCTTATGGTCCTGACCAGTTTCTAATTGGCTTACAATTAACTTGAGTATCAGAATTACTAAAGTTATGCAAGTGGTTCTGTACTAACAAAGTTGAGAATGACTAATTTAGTCAGTTCCTCGATGTATTAGTTTTCTTAATGCTGCTATAATCTATTGCTACCTACTTAGTACTGTAAAACGACACTAATAATTTTACAGTTCTAGACATCAGAAGTCCAAAATTATTCTCACTAAGCTAAAACCACCTTTTCAAGGCTCTGAGGGATAATCTGCCTCCTTGCCTTTTTTTTTTTTCTTCCTGAGGTCACTTACAGATCTTGCCTCATGGCCTTCTCCTTCAGGTTTAATGATATCATAATATCAGGTCAAGTCCTTCTTATGCTACATCACTCTGGTGCTCCTTTTGTCGGTTCTTCTTATAAAGACATTACACTTATATTAGGCACACCCATATAATCCATCATAAGCTTTGTGTCTGTAACATAATTTCCCTTTGCTAGTTAATCTAACATATTGACAGATCTAGGGGTGTTGAAATATGAGCGGCAGGGCTGCGTCCCCGGCACCCGGCCGCCCGCATGGCTAGCTTATACCCAGAAATAATTACACGGAAACTGTATTCTTTCAAACACTGCCTGGCCCGGCTAGGTCCAGTTTCTTATTGGCTAGCTCTTACATATTGTTCTAACCCATTTCTAATATTCTGTGTAGCCCATGAGCTGGCTTACCAGAGAGGATCTTAACCTG
>NW_026068148.1:2229516-2232294 GCF_014885135.2 Alexandromys fortis
GGAAACTGTATTCTTTCAAACACTGCCTGGCCCGGCTAGGTCCAGTTTCTTATTGGCTAGCTCTTACATATTGTTCTAACCCATTTCTAATATTCTGTGTAGCCCATGAGCTGGCTTACCAGGGAGGATCTTAACCTGCGTCTGTCTGGAGCGGGAGAATCATGGTGACTCTTCCTCTAACCTTCTTTCTCCCAGAATTCTCTTCTGTATACTCCGCCTACCTAATTTTCTATCCAATAAAATGGGCCAAGGCAGTTTCTTTATTAGTAAGAAATCATTCCCACATCATAGGGGTAGGATCTAAACATCAAAGAGCAGCCATTTCTATGCCTACCATGTTTCAGTCTTTCTAAATCATTCAAAATGGCTCTTGTGTCAGAGAGCAGTGGGATGAAGAAAGAATATATAACAAAAGGAAAACCATGTATCTTCGTCCACTTTCCATCGCCGTAACAATACAGAGTGAGTAATTTATAAAGAAGTTTTACTAAAGCGTGGTGTAAATTTGAAAGGTAGGAGCAAGAGGATGAGGAGTTCAAGACCAGTCTTGGATACAGAGGAACCTGGAGGCTCGCCTTCCTGGGCTACATAAGTTCTTATCTATAGGAAAGGAAAGAAGGCAAGAAGGATGGGTGGAAGGAGAAAAGAAAGAAGAGAAGAGTTAAAGAAAGTGTCTTTGTGCTTATTTCACAACTCTGGAAGTTGCCATGTATAATGTTAGCATATTATCTTGCTACATCACAGTGTAGTAGAGTATCATGTAGTAAGGCAGAAGAATCTTGCTAACTCTACTCTCATTCTTTACTTAGAAAGCTGCTAATGCCATCATGGGATCCTCAGTCTCATGACCTCATCTCATCCTAATTACTTCCCAGAGACTCCAACATGTGGATTCAAACATTAAATGTCCAACAAAAATTTTGTGGGGAAACAATCAAATTGTAGCGACACACTCAAATCAATTTTATTTTCAGAGCACGAGAAAAGAAACATAGTCACAAACTCATGTTTAAGTGCTGATTTAGCTCTATATGTGATCAGCAAACACTCAGAGCCTGATATTCACTAGTTGTTTGATAAATGTTGAATGAATGAAATGTTTCTTCAGTGTGTTTTGATTTGATACATAACATATTGAGATATACACATTAGTTGGCTGCCTGTAATATCTGATACCTGTATACATCATGCAATATTTCAAATAGGTCAAACAAATCTTTTCCTTGAGGATTTAAGTTTCTAAGTTTTTATTTTGTCACATTTTCAATACATCTCGAATTGCCTGTGCTCTAGGAAACAGACAATCACTATTGTATCAGTTAAGATCTTCACTATGAAGCCATTTAAGTAAAGGAATAAAGAGACTGGGCTGTCTGGAAGAGAAGACTCCTTAGCAGAAAGACACTAAAGGAGATCATCAACAGCATAAGGAATAGTGCCTTCAGGGCCCCATCAGAGATCTGCTTTCATGGATGCACGACAGACATTATGGATGGATGTCAGACATTAAGACATTGCTTAACGTTCTATTCTTTCTTCAAGCCTTAACAGATCAGTTAGCCAAATATTCTATGGCAATTTCTTCCCTCAAAATTGACAACAGCCTGCATTTCTAATGGTGTGATCATTTCAGAAGTTGGACATTGGAGCAGTGTCTGGAAAAACCTATTGAAATGGAGAAGGAGAGCATGGCAGAGGTAAGATGATGCCTGAATCTACTGTTTTATGCAAATACGTAGGATATCCTCCTACTGTTCTCAGGGCGGGGAACACATTTATTGGTGTTTAGGACAATAGCTAGCAAATCATGGGCTATCCCCTTGTGTTAAAATTTCACAATGAAATCCAAGTCCCTTGCTTCTAAAACAGGTTTTTATCGTGCAACTCTTGTTGTGTCTGACCACTGCCTTTTCTGCCAGACACATCTGCTTCCACAGGGTTTCACTTGAAGCCTTCAAGATTTCAAAGTTACCTAGAAGTCTACAGTGAAGCAAGTAACTAAATTCTGCCAAATGGGCACCTTAAAGGAGAAAAATCTTATCTGGGCTCCCAGCTTGAAGGTACAGTCCATCATGGTAGAGAAGGCTTAGAAGTAAAAATGACTCCGAGCTCTGGCAGCAGGCACATGAAGCTGCTTACTCAGATCTGGCCAAGTAAGAAGTAAAGATGGAATAGGATGTCAGGTCTGGCTATCAAATTTCAAGGCCCACCCTCCTGCTTACCCACTTATTTCAACTGGATTCTACCCTCTAAATGTTCTAGAACCTCCTCAAACAACACCACCAGCTGGGGGGGCAAATGTTCAAATACACAAACTTGGGCAGGGGCATTTCACACTCAAATCACAACAAAAGGAAATTAAGTTCTCATTTTTTTACACTCTGTCAAATAGGGTGCCAACTGAGGTACACGGCCAAACAACACACTGCACTGTCTTCCAAGCTGGTTCTCCTCTTCCACTCTGAGACTATGTAATTGGATCTCCTCAGTCCCTCCAGGCAGAATTCATTCTTTCCAAATATGTCTTTTGGTCCCGCATGTAAGCAGATCTGAATGCCAGGATACAGCTAAATTCCAATCATGGACACAATTTATACTTAGAATGGGACCTTTTGTTTTAAGTTGAACATTAGGTCTTTTTCACATACTAAGAGTGAATCTTTTTTTTTTTTCTGTACTAAGGCAGTTTGGATGGTCACCTTACTAGACCTGGATGGAGGTGGGTGGTCCTTGGACTTCCCACAGGGCAGGGAACCCTGATTGCTCTTTGGGCTGGCG